>NW_009648043.1:4968492-4991291 GCF_000708025.1 Charadrius vociferus
TCTCCCTCCAGCCCCTGCATCCATAAACTGCACAAAGATCTCCAGGTAGAAGTGTGTCTCTTCTTCACTGTTCTTCCCTCCACTCCCTTACCCCCCTACTACTCAGTTCCACAAGTGCTTTGTTCTTGCTGATGAACTTTGTGTCTCATCAGGCATGTCATCCTACCTATACCCAGTGCTGAGATAGATGTGGTTTGTATTCTTCTAACTCAAGAGAGCATTGCACAAGGAGACATGAGGAGAGGAGACAGTCTCCATGTCAGCCAGCTGTTTGCCGCTGCATACATAGAGTGCACTTCAGCCTGAGATATGGCCATTAGACATTTCTCTCCTATTTCACCTTCACTGGCCCAAAGTTGTTGTTCGTGTTGCTATAGAAAAAAGAACTTTTGGTGGATAAGAGAGGGGGAAGCAAAAACCAGAGTATGATATTCCTCCGGCTTCTTGCAAGGCTCCACCCTCCACTGCTGCTTCTCCAGGGAGGACCAGACTCTCCAGTTCGTAAGCTGCTATATTAAGAAACTGTATACTGGAAGATACAACTTCAGCAACTCTACGGGCTCAGATTTGAAACCACAGAATTACTTAGGCCTGCTTTGAGTGAACTGTAAGTTATTTCCTGCTCCTCTAACCATGTGACAGCTCTCTCTCAGCCCAGCTAAGATGTGGTCATTCTTTGTAAGCAGACATTTTTTTCCTTTACTCCCCCTCAGTCAGCCAAAGCAAATAGAAACATCACTTGGCTTATGACACTAAATATACACAAAGGCATCCAAATAAGCTCCTCTCTGTAAAACTGTGCTTGATTTTTTGTGGTTAACTGAGAAGAGGAAGAAAACTATGAACATCCTGTAGTGGTATGTGTTCTGTGCAATACCACAGGCAAAAGCTTCCCCTTGTGTTTGCAAAGAAGGAAGCAGTAGATTCTAATACATATAATGCAGGACAGTTTTTTCTTTATTTGCCTTTAGTCTGTAACTAAGAGTATCTCAGGTATGAAATTCATTTTATAAATGGGCGCACAGAATTATTAGCATTTATATTTTTAGTAACTTGGCAATTAACAGTTTCAAAAAAATATAGGTTTGGGGCTTAATTTTGTGCAACATTGTATCAACCAGTATTTTCTAGCCATACGATAGACGACGTAATTTGGACCTTTCTAAACAATGTTGGCCTCTTTAGGTGTTACACTGCACTGTTAGCACTGTTCTCCGTTTGTGTAGCTGGAACTTTAAATTTGAAACTATGCAGGGTTTAAAAGTGTCATTGCAACAGAAAATTCTGGTTGCACTTGATCTCTATAACTCAGTAGCGATTCAGCAAACCACTTCACTATTAAAAAAAAAAGTTATTCTTGTTTTGTCTTTGACAGATTTGTCCGTATCGTATTCAGGTGCCAATATTTATATGCCTGAGACACTGTTACTACCTCTGTATCTGCACAGAGCATGCCCTTTCTTGCTTTAGTTAAGTGTGTACAAGATGCAGTACACCTAGTTGCATTACAGTTTTGTTTGATAGGATTTATGGAGATGGATTTGATGCTAAATGTTTCTCTAGGGGATGTAGATCTTAGTTATTCCATGTCATGGTTTTCGCTTCATCTTTTTATGTCATTTAGGAGGTCTCTCAGTGCTCCAGTTCTTCATTGAGACTTTTCCTTAACAGTCTCTTTGAACATCTCTGGCCTTTGCCTGTAAACAACAAATCCTGTCTGTTTCTCTGCCCTCTGTTTGTGTTGTTTAGATGAGAGCTCCTTATTGAACAAGTGTTCCTGCTGCTGCTCCAAGCTTCACACTGTGTAACCACAGGGTCCATCCCTCCCACTGGCCACACCTGTCTGGACCATACCTTTCTGTTCCCGATAACCAGAACTGACAGGCTCAAAATGTGAGATACCCACCTAGGGTACATTGAAGCTTAGTGGCAGAAGGATGCATCTTGCATCTCTGGTCTGTCAGCCAGCTGTGCTAACATTGATGCTAGCGAACCTAAGTAGGGCAGCAGCATGAACTCAGGCACTGTTTTGTGACTGTCCATGGTGTTTAATTTGTTGGCACACTTCTTGGCACAGGTTTGGGTAATGCTAGCTAGTACTTGCCCAAATGAATGAGCATGGTTTTGGGAAAAAAATGGTGTAAGCACAGTTCCTAATAGATGGTGTGGGTAGGGCCATGCTTATCCAATTTGGGTTGTGTTGGAAGGAGAGAGAGAGTTCCTCTGTGCAGTTGTGCATTCTGCTGTACTACTTGCCATCAGATCCAGAAAGTTCACCTGGTCCTAGTTGCTAATATTTGCACAACCAGTGAAAGCTACCAGGAGACAAAAGCAACTGTAGTGCTGGGGATGGGGAGACAGAAGTGAGCTCTCTCTTCTAATGTTGTCAGCAGCATAGAATAAGGGTCAGGTCTGATGCTGTTCTCATAACTGTCCTCTTTGACATCAAGCTAGAGTCAAACTTGTTTTTTCTGCCAGCAGAAATATTCAGTCTTGTCTCTCTGCTCTTAGAAATTGCTTTTGGAAACCTGAGAAAATGCAGGTGACTAGGAGTTTCCAGCAGATGAAAGTGTGCCTGTGCACGTAACAACCTACTGCAGTGGACAAATTATCAAGTGCATCTGACATACTGTGAACACAAGCTCATAAGGTTCCTGATCCTCTTCTCTGATTTCAGGAGAAAAAAAAAAAATATTTTGTCTTCTGGTAAGGAGATCTGGCGAACTTGTAGCCTTGCTTCTACAGACTGCATTAGGTACAGCAGGGGTGACCTTAAGGGCTGCAGCATTTCACTTAGTGTTCCTCTTCATTACAGAGCACTGGCCTACCAAGAAAGTGAATTCTTGTCTAGAGCTTTCTTTTCTGATGACTAGTTTGTAAGTAATTTAAGAAAAGTTCTGTGCATCTTCAGAGACTCCGGGGATGTGCTGAGGTCTCTTGGAATCTTCCTTACAGCTGCATTTTGGAATGTTTTAGCAGTTTTCTGTCAGTTCAGATGCAACAATTTGTTTCCCACTTGACCTCCAGAGACAGTTCTAGGATGTTAAATAGCGTAATTAACAACAGTTTGATCATCACATACCCTATCTGTTCTGACGTCTCACCTTAATCATTGATTCTGTGTGGGACATAAAGGTACGAGCTCAGGAACCTTTTCAGTTCTGTCTTCTACATCCACTAGATCTGTTAGATAGTGCTTAGATGCCTCAGTTCTGTAGACACTTAGCTGAAGTTTTAATTTTATCTCATTTCCCCCACCCCGCCTTATTGTCCTGTGATCTCCCCTTCTTCCTCAAGCCATATTTCTTTCTAGTGTCTGCTTTTATAAGTCATCACTGGCAGGAACTGGACCCTTGGTGATGTTGGGTACTGTACGAGCGCTTCTACAGCAGGTAGTCTTTGCTTCAGAGCAGAAGGGAGATAACAATCCATCACAGGTTTAGAACCTGAGTGCTTTTAATCTTAATTTCAGGATAGTGACTTGCATGTCAATTCTGTTTGCAATAATTGCTCTAGCAATAAAATGACTCAGTACTGATATCCGTATCACTGGAAATAACTTCTCCCGGGTCACCACATACAGACAATATCGCTATGATGCAAGTCTGAATTAGCAAAGGGCGTTACATAGTTGGCTTATTCCAAATAAATAAACCAGCCATAAATAAGGATGCCTGCCATGTATCATCAAGGCTGTTTTTTCACTTCAGAGGCTTTGGACGCTTTGTTGAAGTGCAACGTGGTGCTCTGGTTTGTCAGAGTAACGTGGTCCTGAAGTGAGGTGGCTAACATGTCACTGCTTTGACTCTGGGGTTCTTCAGATGACTGTAGTGTTTGTTGTGGAACTGAAACTTTTACGTGGGGATTTGGCAGACTTAGAGACCTTAGTTCCACATCAGCTAATGTAAAATTCTGTAACAGTTCTGTATCATATTCATGTCACATGGTGGATGGCAGAGGCCACCTTCTGAAGGAGGCACTTTTGAATAACAAATGTTTCATGGGACACTTCCATTGGTGAAGTTGGCTAGCCTTTCAATTTATTCTGAACATCTGCTTCATCTTCTGTAAATAGTCCATGTGCCCAAGAGTGGATTCTGGACTACCAAGAAATTAAGTTGGTTTTGGTTTTGTTTTTTTTTTTTTTTTTTGTTCCCCCTCGGGCTTGTTCAGGGTCTAGCTGTGTTCCTGGCACACTCCCATCACCATCTTCCTATAGTTAGATCTTCAGTGTTTGTACCGCAGTGTTGAAGTTTCTGGCAAACAATTTAGTTCCTAGATCTTTTGAGGACCCAGTTGTACAGACTTTAATCTGATGTTCATAAAATTCACTGTGCTGAACCTCTAGCATTGCTGTTGTGTAGGTCCCGCTCCTGGAATTATTTCTTCCAGAAGACTGGAAGAGATATCCTATTTCTATACTCATATAAAGTCTTGAGTAGGGTGTCATTTTTCTTGAACTCTGTCTTAATTGGGTAATCAGCTTTTTTTTTTTTTCTAAACTGTATACTCCTGGGACTGATACTATCTTTCACATAGTCAACATCAAGAACTTTCTGTTTCTGTGCGAAGATTGAGGCCATTCAGGTGCTCAGAACAACTGGTGTAGTTAGTTGATCACAAAGGGAGGGAATATCCATACAAGAACTGGAAACCCAGTGTCTACTTTGACAAGGGGATACCTTCTTTCAGTCATTGAAAGGGGTTTAGGTTGCATCAGTGCCTTTATGGAGAAATACCTCATATCCAAGGGTGTTACACATTTGAAAAAACTAATCATTATGTCATTAATAACTTTTTTCTGTTTAATGGTTACAATCAGTATTAATGAACGTTTTTTATTCTGTTAGTATGGTGTAACAACATATCTGCTGTCTTTATACTGTCATAAAAACACTGTAACTTGTCATTGCATGAGTGGAGGTTTTCAGAAAAGTGACGAACTCTTGACCTGACAGTCAGGCTGTTGCCGGTTCTCCGTAGCAGCAAGAACCAGTGACATGTTAGCCTCACTGTCCACTCCAAAACAGACTCGGAGACTCAAAGAGAAGTAGTTCAGAATCTGTAGCATGTAATGCTTCGAATCTGATGCTTGATTAGGGTAATGTTACTGGCTGATTGGACTGCCAGTGCAATGCAGATTGATTTTTTTTCAGTATTTCATTTTCACTGGGATCAAAAGCAAAGCTAAGATCTGTTTCATTAAAGTTATTATTTTGACTCAACTTGCTGTATTTCTTTAATTCAGACAACACTCACCAAAAAGTGTAAAGGTCAGTTTCAGACCTCATGTTTCTTCTAAATGTTCTTTGAAATAAATATTTTCTGTCCTAAGAGTTTTTAAAATATCTTAAACTACTGTGTTCATGTTAAAATTATATTGGTGTGGCTTTGTGGATTCTAAACTCTTGTATTGATCTAATGAATATTGATTTTATTTATTGTAAGCTTTGTTTCTCACGCAAGTTCTAATGCTACTTCAGTACTGTTGTAAGTAGAGTGAAGTAATTTTGATATTATCTGTAAATTCATGCTGGTATGTACTTTTAACTTTCTATGTAGCATATTTGTTGTTGCTGCTGAACAATGTTCGAAAGTTATGAACAGGAACACAGCAGTACTGGAGAGCTAATTATGTTTTGTGGGGATGCTTTTGTTCTGACCCATCCAAACATATGAATATTTAAGAATAAAAGATTGAGAACAGCATCACTGCCTCTGTTTCTCAATTCTGCCTATGTTTGCTTATTAGAACTGCTGTGTGAAGTTGTACTATCAGCTCTGCACTGAAGGAAAAAATAAGTGTTGTGTAATATGAACTGGAAGTCGGTGTCTGGATGCAGACACTGAAGTGTTGAGTGCAGAGGAAAAATACATCCTGCTGCCCTTTTGTACGACGTTTTTGTTGTATAAATAAAAACTTTATCATTAACTGTAAATGAGTCGTAGATCTTTACAGTTTTTGCTGTTCTGGTTGTGCTCAGCAGAGTAACATTCTGGCACCTTACAGAGTTACAGAGGAAGAATTTTGGCTTCAGGAAAGGAGCTTTCCCATTCAGCAGTCCTCTGTGCATTTATTTTTGGGTAGTGGGTAGTAAGTTCAGAAAGGAAATTGTCAGGTCCATTGTTAAGATCTGAGTTTCAAAATTATTCTTCATCTGAACTCTTTTTAAATCCCAGCTTGGCAGGTGTCAGTTGTATCCATTTCTTTTTTTACCTTGAAAGCTGAGTGTTGCGAACTCAGAAATTCCTTTCCCTAAGTTGGTTGGGTTTTTTTTGGTTTGTTTTTTTTTTTTGCCTCATCAATAAGCTACACTTAAATATTGCCTTTGCATTGTTCATTTAGATAATCCAAGGGGAGAGTGTAACAGAAACACAAGGGGAGCTCTTCTTACATAGTAGAAATTGAGGGTTTGTAATACCTGGCCTGAGAATTTAAACGCAAATTTTAAATTGCAGAGCCTGTGCTACGGGATATCGCTGAGGGCAGGCTCTTGATGTAGTTTCTAAGAGGCATAAGTAGTAATGCCGAAAGCTAAAATAAAATATCTCTAGCATTTTTTATTATGTAACCTTAATCCTTCGTAAAAGAACTTAGGTGTATGGGGTGATGACTGCCCTTATTGAAGGGCTGTGTCAGAGCCAGGGTAGTGTGCCTAGTTTTCAAGACTACTTTTGTCAGGTCATTATCTAATTCCTCTGCTATTGCTAACATCAGATTTTTATTTTTTTTTGGTGTGTAGTCTTATGATTTTCGCAGTCCTTATGCACTAAGGTTTCAGGGGGTTTTGCTCAGGGATTTGGTTATTATGGAAGAGGCCCCTGAGAAGTGCCAGGTAGGTGGGAAATTACTTTTGTTTCACAAAAATAATTTTACTTTTGCCATTAAGTTTTGAGTCATCTGCTCTTTATTCTTCCATCTTAAGAATCAAGTATTAAGTGCCATGTGAAAAGTGTGATGATGACTTACAAAAGCACTAGTAAGTTTGTTACAAAGAATTTACTGCTATGGTTTGTCTAAAAGGGAATAGGTGACTTACCTTAAGCCTGACATTTGCATAGAATTGGCCACATAAGACCACCATTCTGTGACACTGCTTCCAGACTACCAAAGATTGTTTACTTATGGGTGAATTTAAGTGTTTTTTTGCCTCCACAGTGCATTGGTAAATGCAGTGCTTTGGACCTGCAAAGGAACTCGTACAGGCAGTGACAATTGTAACTGTTAGCTGTAATAAATGTCACTTTACTCAAAGGGCATCCGTATGGTAAAATAGTATCTCCATTTCCTTATCTAAAAAGGTCAACAGTGACTAGGCTATCAAGTATTAATAATAGAATATCAGGTTGGAAGGGATCTCAAGGATCATCTGGTCCAACCTTTCTGGGCAAAAACACAGTCTAGACAAGATGACCCAGCACCCCGTCCAGCTGAATCTTGAAAGTGTCCAGTGATGGGGAACCCACCACTTCCCTGGGGAGATTATTCCGATAGCTGATTGTTCTCATTGTGAAAAACTCCTCTGGTGTCCAGTCAGAATCTCCCCAGGAGTAACTGATACCCATTACCCCTCATCTTTTCCATGTGACTCCTTGTAAAAAGGAAGTCTCCATCTTCTTTGTAGCCACCCTTTAGATAGTGGAACATGGTGATACCACACATGGTGATACCTCCCTACTCCATTTGGGGAGAAAGCAAACACTAGTGATGTGGAAATTAAGCTTTCTTAGCCTTTGCTATTAGCAGAGAAGGTAATGTAGACACACACAGCCCCCCCAAATAATGGATTTCTGTCTGTGGCAGCATAATACTTTTTTTTTTTTTTTTCTTTATCAGTAGTTTTCAAGGCACTGTACAGAGGTAGAGGTCTGTATCTCCATATTACGGATGAGGAAACTGAGACACAGGGGAGAGATGAATGTAACCCATGCAACAGGCTATTGCCAGAACTAAATGAACAATAGCAGTCTTCCACACATTCAGCTGATGCTTTCACTATTAGGTACATCTTCTACTCTGAAAGAGCTTTTAGGGTTTTGTCCCTGGAATGAGCTTTGAAGCTGCCAGGGATAATATAACTACTACATCTTCATGCTGTTATTTCCCGTAGTATATCTACTTTTTAAGACATAACTGGGAATAACTTTTTTCATAGCAGATTCAGTTGTTGGTATAAAAAAAATCTTATGTACAGTTATGAGTTTCCTTATATCTGACTTGAATTGTCATAACTGTTCTGTTCAAACCTGAACTGCTGAAGGAGGAATTAAAACACGTTGTGTTTTGTCACAGTAAAAGTGTGTGTGGGGGTTGCATCTCTAAGTAAGTTTACATAAGTGGATTGAGCCTGCTTTATGGGACAGGACACAAGTTGTATACGCAATTGCGAGACCAGTTGCTGGCTATTATTCAAAGAGGTTTTACTTTTAATAGCCTTTTCTCACATTTTTTTTTTAATATTTTGAAGGGGGTTCTTTGTTTTATGTTGGCATGAGGTTAATGTTTTCTTATAAAAGATTTTTTTGTTGTTGTTTTTTTAAAAGAATTGAAGATGTTTTATTTTGGTGTTCTCAAAGTGTGTGAAGGTCAAAACTCCTTATTTTCTGCCATCAAGTGTAAAGATCATAAAAAAAGTTCACCTAAACCTCACCTCTGCAAAGCAGATATTCATTTTTTTATCTTTATTTTATTTTTTAAATCTGGACCTGGGAGTACCAGTAGATGCTAAATAGCATTTTCAGGATCTCATTAATGAGTATTCCAGAGCTGGGATAATTGAGAAATTCCTGAGGCTTATGGTTCACAACCTTTCTTTAATCAATTTAACTGTTGTTCTGAAGACTTTTACTTGTGAACATGATGATACATGTAGCATTAAGTGGGTCTATAAAAAACTAAAGTAGATCTATCTCTTAAAAAAAAAAAAAAACACACACAAAAAAACCAACCCCCCAAGCCTGGTTTGTTTTTTTTTTTTTTTTTATGGGTGGTATGAGTCTGAATTCTAGTATATTTTTCTCAAATCACTCTCATACGTTCAAAGTGGGTGTGAGGATCTGCTTATAAGAACCTGTATTAAATACAGAACTAGCATGTAGCATCTGGAAAATGTTGTGTAGAAAATGGAAAGGTTAGTGAAGGCTGGAGAAAGAGGACCTTAGTGCATGAAGGCAATGGGCTGCTTGTAGAAAAGAATAGAATGTTGAGTCAAAAAAAACTGATTTTCCTTATAGCTAAATAGGCAGTGGAACAGGACAAAACAGATTCGAGCTCCGATTTTATCCCATGGGTTGCTTGAAACTCATGATTCCTGCCTTGAATCTCTATGGCTTGAAACATCAATCTGCAATTTCTGTGCATGACCGTGAAACATAGTTTTGAGAACAAGTTAATCTACATATCTGTACATTAGTCTATTTGTGTCAGGATCATCCTAGTCTTGAGAGTCTTGGTTAATTTAAAATGGCTCAAAATCAAAAGGTAGACTTCAACATTTCATCTGAAAATTCCCTGAGCTTTGAAACAGAACAGTCTTATGTGCCTTGATTTTGAGTGTCTTGGGGGTGAGAGTGGGAACTGCAAGACAAAATGTCTTTCTTCTATAGTGGGAATTTTTGCTCTGTTGCAGTAGGACAGTGACAAATTTGTGGAGAGCCTGTGCGCAGCGCACTTTCATTTGTTCTGAAAGTAGCTTAATATATTAACTTTAACAACAGAACACAAATAACTGTGTTTTGTCATGTGTCTGCTGCCTTCTGGTCAGCCAAGATTTCGGCAGCGTTAAGCAGCGAGACGCAGCTGAGCGAGCTACTAATGATGCTGTGCCGGACAGCAGGAAGTGACAGCGTTCAGCTTGCTCGTCATTGAAAACCCCAGGTTGTGTATGTCATCTGGTAAATGATCTGCTAAGTAGAGATAGACCGGGTTGGATTATTATCATCTGGAGCATGCTTGTGGTTATGGTTATGTCATATCTCTGGAAGGCTGAAGTTTCGCATGTGTTGTCTGAACTGAGGTTGCAGGATTTAAAAAAATCTTTATTCTGTGTCTGATAAAAGCATGTCTCTTTTAATTAACCATGTGCTGTTTGATTTGGTTTTATATGCTATGCTGTTTACCCACATCTTAATTGTTGGTCTTCTGTGATCCACAGTTGAGCAAGGCGTGTTTGAAAAGGAGTCGGCCAGCTCTAGCTGAACTGGGCCATTCTGGGAGGTGCTGGAAATGTAAATGAACTTGTATCTGAAGACACTCAGAAAAGATGTGAGCTGTCTGTAAGCGGCTGACTGAGGATTAGGAGTGAAGGATCGCTTTGCTAGACAACTGCAGACTTAAGTCTGCACAATTACTTGTGTAGTTTAGATTTGTTCAACAAGCAGTCCCTTGTTTCATCCCTTTTTTGTGGTAACATCACTTAGTGATCACTGCTACCTATTCCACATCAATAAAAGATCTTCAGTGAGGATATTGCAGCTGACTTCTCTGCTGATCAGAACAAGGCAGGGAATCTGTTCTTGGGTATTAATGTGTTGTGTTTTGGTTTTTTTTTTAAATTAGTTTTGGTCTCTTGATCTCTTAAATGTTTTGTGCTGTGTGTTGCATAGAACTGTCTTTTAAATTAGATTAAGATCCTTCTGTTTCAGAAATGATAGGAAATATACAAAGCAGCTTTTTGCTATTTCAGAAAAACTACCTCTCTTCTCCCTTCAGATAAGAAAATGGCAACATCCCTTATGCAGTGGCTTTATTTTTAACATAGCCTAATTTTGTGCATATGTGGAAAAAATACTAATTTCTTAGCATCTATGCATAGTGCATTTTTAAATCAGTGGGCGGTCATGGGAAATTATAAAATGAAAACAATGTTTAAGCTTAAAATTTAACATGGTTGGTGATTGTAGCAAATAGTTTCACAAGCAGTAGAACTGGTGAGGCCTCAGTGTCTTGAGTAATTTTTCAGCTTGCACCAAATAAAGCTTTTCTCATGTGATTGGCTATTTGCAAAAGGCTCTCTTATGTCAGTTCTGTCAAATAATGTGAAATCTTGCTTTAGTTTTCCTGTTTGTGGAGCAATCAGTCTGTCTTCTGAAAATAACGTCCTGTAAATGGCATTAAAAACTGAAGATTGTTTCCAGCTGCTTAAGTTGTTGAAATCTGACAGCAAACTTCTGAAGTTCTGTATTTCTTCTTTCTATGGGAAACTAGTTTAAAATCCTGTCTCTAGGATCTGAAGATAACTTTTTTGCAATACGCATTTGTCTTTAAAGATAAGATTATTAGTGATTTGTTAAAGATATATTTAACAGCTATAATAGCTTTAAAAACTGAAGTAATCACAGTTTACCCAAATTGCAAATAAAGAAGTATCCAGATCCCCAGTGAACAAACACTGTCACGTGTTGGCATCATTTGTGAAAATTCTGGAGGCAACCTGGTGCAAAGACATAAATTACAAGCCAGTCTGAGAGTTGCAAAATCTAACTTAGTGAAACCTAATTTCATGGTAAGAATATTGTGGAGTCCTTGGAAAGTATTTTTATCAACAGAAATATGTGTGTGTACTATCAAGACAGTATCATCACACTTTTTTTTTTTTTCGGTACAAGATGCAGTAACTGTAAATAGCCTGATCCACTGTTCTTGAGGGGGAAAAGGCTGAAAAGACAGTCAGATGCATCTGCTGTACTTATTCTTCTGTCATCCAGGGCCATAATCCTTGTGGTCCTTCAGATGAAGGTGTCAGCAGGAAGCAAAAGCAGTCTGCCTTTAGTGTCACTAGTCTTTTCTCTCCTTGTGCTGTTTGTTCCTATCTCCATCCCTTCCCATGTAAAACAGCAAAAGTAATTACAAGTTGACACTTGTGAATACTTATTGAGACCTTTAAAATTTGGTGAAAGTGTTGATTTGTGTTGATATTTCTTGCTGTTGTGCCCGAATTGCACCTAAGCCATCATACTAGACACCCACGCTTAAGAGGGTTGGATTACGCGCTATCCAGGGCTAATAAATATTGTAGGATTCTGAACCTGATTAAACGCAAGTTTTCTACGTTTCTGTGAAAGCGCTAGGAAATATTTTTGTCTACTCTAGCAAATGCCTCTGCTACTTATACTGTGGGATTGTTGGGGAAGCATACTTGCATGTTGTTTATGTGGCCTAATTAGTTAGGGATCATCTGAATAGTGGCAGGCTTATTCAGTTCATTTAAAAACACGGTTGGAGGAGACTGCAGTGCGTGCCTTCTGTAGGATTGCATGATGGTGAGAACATTCACCCTGGAAGTGGGTTATCAGCTCTTCCTAGCGGGGAGAGAACACACTGTTCCCACATGGCAGGAGACATCCTCAATGCCAAGAAAATAGCTACATTTTCTCTTGAAACGGGACCACTGTGCGGAAGGGAAATTGAACTGCCAGAAAGAGGGAGCAGAGCTTGGTTGTGTAGGCCACCAAAGGCCTTCCCGTGAGAAGGTGAGGAGGTTCCAGGGCCTGGTCCCTGCAGCAGGTTTTGTTTATGTTTCTGTGTTAAAGAGTGATGAGATAAAACCCATAGCTCTGTTGAGCACTACAGAAACATTTTTAGAAACTCCATATATTTATGACACTGAAGATAAGGTAATTGCAGAACAACATGAAGGTATTATCACTGTCTACCTCCAGGGTTTTTTTTGCTTTGAATAACATGGATTTATTAAAGTATTGACATTTAAATATGTTATTGCTTAAACATAAGCTTTTTTTGAGATAAACTAAGACTTCAAGCAATATTTCTGCTTGATTGGTCAGTGCTACATTTTGGTTTTTTTCCTGCAGAGTATTTGTGATCTAGAGGAAGGAATGTCAGCCACTGAGGTCTGTCTAATTGCCTAATTTTCTGTGGATCAGTGTTGATTTCTTATAGAGTTAGCTCTGCATTCTCACTTCTGCTTCTTGTCTTTGTCATTCGTGAGTCTTAATGAGTTTCTGCATCTTCTTCAATGACTCAGGTAATGCTAAGCTATTAGAGATTGTCTTGGTATTGAAGCTTCCTGTCCTTGCTGTGGTCAAGATTAGTTACACCTCACTAAGCGGTTTCCACAGTGAAGTGGTACTTTGACGTTAGCACAGCTCTGTTCCTGAACCTTGCTGTCTGAGGAGGACTATTACTTACCACTGTTTCAATGTCAATGAATAGCAACAGCCCTTTATTCTTGAAGTGGCACCCTAGGAGCAAACTGCAGGCTATCTTTGTGGTCTTGTATCAAAGAAGAAATGGGTGACCCAGGAGCACAGAGCATCACCTGGTCAGACTTCAGCATGTTGGCTTAGCCGTAATGAGGATTGCCACCATGGATGGTCTTAAAAAATGCCTGCCACGGGTACCTTCTCACCAGCTGTAGTATTGATCAGGACAACTTTTCTGGATACCTACTTTAATGAAAAGATAATACTAATATTGATTTCTATTCTTACAGGGTTTGGATTGCACACAACTATTCGCCATAGCTTTTTTCTCCCAGAAACCTTAAAGTAGCTAATTGTGTTCACTGTGAGTTTCCGGCTGAAAGTCTTCAGACTGACTTCTTGAACAAGCTGCAGGCATTGTATCAGCATGTTTGTTGTATGGTTTTGTTTTTTTTTTTTCCAAGAGGTTACTCTGCTTGGAAACAACTGCTACTACTTGTATTCTTACATTACAGGGCAAGGTCTTTTTTTTCCCTAGTTTTATTTGTAAGAAACTTCCAGGGACTGGGAAGGAAAACTAAGAGCAGCAAGCCTGTTATATGGGATTAAATTACGTACGTATGCCAGGGTCTGCACCTTTATTGGAAAAACTGTGACTCTTAAAATTGGAAAAAGATTGAATGTCACTGCTAGTGTGTCTTCAGTAGTACTGTCAACATGTAACAATGCTGAACCATTAGAAGAATACATTAAACTTAGTTGCATTTTTACAAGCACTAAAATTGGAGTGATTAAGCACCTGGAACAGGTTCCCCAAAGGTGATTTGCAGCCTTTAAACGTAACTGGACAGGACCTTGAGCAACTTGAACTCTTGGCTTTTAATTACCCTTACTGTGAGCAGGAGGTTGGACTGGAAGACTTATAGAGGTCACATCCAATCAAAGTTATTTTGTGAGTCTTTGATCTTTGCACCACAAGCAGTTTTCAGCTGTACGTGAACACTACAAAAAACATCCCGATGGGTCTTAAAATGCTTTCTGTTCTGGTGTATGCTGAGGTGGCTGAACAGCCTCAGTCTTGCTGCTGCTCTTTGTTGTGACTTTTGGTCCACTGTGTTTTACTGTCTGTAGTTCCCTGTAATTTCCTAGCTTTTTACAATCCATGTCAACCATAAGCAATCTAGTGCGATGGCTCTTTGTTGTATTGAGATGTGCCACTATCTGTGTTGGCTTGCTTTGCTGTTTTTGAGAAACATTGAGTTACAGCAAGTCATTAACTTGTCAGAAAACTGCAGTGAATGTTCACACCAGGAGCTGATCAAAGTACACAGCTATCTGCTGCCCAGTTGGAAACCATCAGTGGCTGCTGTGATCACATTCTACAAATGTGCGATGACTAGTTGTGGCTACCCTTTGCAGGCAGAAGGTGTTTTCATGATCCTTTTGTTGATACCACATACCCTGCAGTATGTGTGTCCAAGGATGAGACCAGCTCTGCCAGTGGGGCAGCCAGCATACAGCTGACACCACCAGCCTGATTGCTTCACAGCTCATCAGTTTGAGAGGTGTGACAAGTCCCTGGAATCAATGGCACGTCCTCCAGCCAGAGGTTGACTGTGGACAAAGTAAAGGGAACTGAGAGGGGTTTGATTCTCATCTCCATGGCCCATCAGTAGCTGGTGGGCTACCTTATTTCGTTCCCCTGTGTATCTTTTCCAAATATATAGATATATAAAAAGGACAAGGTCCTCACCAAAATTGTTGAGCAAAGCAGTAGGGCCAACTCAAAATCCTCCTCCTGAAAATGCAGTAATAACGTTAAGTAACAAATCAACTTACTATATTAGAGAAAATACACTAATTACATTGAGTACTTAATGGCAGTTCTGTTCAGTTCTGCCTGAAATCAGTGATGTGACCTCTTGTGGAGAAATATTTACACCTAATTTTAAAGAATCCATACTTTTAAATGCAATGTTCACTTTAAGAACGTTGTGAGAGACTGAGCTGGGTATAGTCATCGGCTTCAAAATAGACAAAGTGAATGCTCATTCAGAAAAGGCAGTAGAATACTCAACTTATGATGTTTGTGTAAATGTTCTCAGATGCTGCAATGCTTTAATTAAAGTTGACTTTTTAAAAATTGAATTTTATGTGGCTAGGATTCATAATGAATAGCAGTAGATGAAGTTTATGGTTCGTATATTTTCACAAGTTTTAACTTCTGCTGATAAGCCTCTAAGTTTCCAAAGGCTGTGGATGATTAAATCTTTTTGCCACCTGTCTTCCACAAGCTGAATAGCATAAAGCAGGGCAACACTGCTCTGCATGATGAAAATGAACAGTGGCTGAAGGAAAAGGAGTTGGATTTTATTATCCTTCTCCCCCCCCCAAAATTCACCTTGTATTTTTTCCTGTATTGTCCCTCTAATAAAAAATGGTAGTTGTGTAACAGTGGAATTTGTAATTATATGTTCTAACATGCAAAAGCCTCATCACAGTCTGTCAACACTAGGAATTTGCACAATGGTAATGAATAAGTTAAAATGTAATTGAACTCTAAGCTTGGTAGGCCTCAAAACAACACCTGCTTTAGATTCAGTGAAATAGTTCTCTAACTTGTAAATTAAGCTCTACTTATAGGATATCCAAGCGTACATTAAATCTATTATGATTATGCAGAATGAGGACACGCTCTTTTTGTGTAATATTCATCTGTCTACTCATGGGGTGGGTGCTGATTCAAGGTTTTGTACGCAGTCGTTGAGTTATGACAGTTACTGCGTCACCCAGATAATCCAGTTGGTGCTTTTGCTGCTGGATGCAATAGGAAGCAACACATAGGGAGCACTTTCTTGACACAGATCTCTGTCTTCTGTGCCTTGAATTTTAAGTTGCATAATTCCTGCTAAGACCCCCCATTTCTGTGGGTAGTCCTGTTGGGGGATGGTTAGTGGAGCTGGACTTGTTTTGGAGGGTTGAGACAGCTTCTTGCACGGCGGGATAGTTGCTGTGGTTGAATGTGATGCCTTCGTTTCAACTGTAGAATGTCCCACCTCTGCTCTCGTTTGTTGTCTTATGTCTACGAGATGATCAGTTTAACAATGAGATGATTTTGGAGAAATGAAAAGGCTGTTAGCAGAAGTGTTGAACAAAATCTCGCCAGTTGTGCCCAAAATTAAGTCTTTGCCTGTTGCAACATAAGGGGGAAAACGGCATATCTTATACCTGCAACTTAATGTTAGCTAACTGTTTCCTTGTGGTAACATTGCCAGTTCAAAGGTCCCTTTTTACTCATCTGACAAGTCCAGTTATGATTAAATTATTCATAGTACCCTGTAGGTTATAGGGAGAGAAGTTTTACTCTACACTTGGTTGTAGAGCATCAGAGGAGGCAACTGCACAGCTTGCTTTTCATCAATTAGTCATGCTTTTAACTTTTTCTGCAGGTTACCAGGAAAATGAGTAGTCGGTCTGACAACTTCAGAAGAGGTGGTTGCAAAGAGTTCTTGGGCAAAGATTATAAAGCTTCCCCAAGGAGTAGCTGTTAGTCTGGCTATATGACCTTGACTCTATTTTAACAAAATTGGAAGTTTTGTTGATTAAAAAAAAAAAAATCCCATGAAACTTGAGTTATTCTTTTGATTATTTTAAACCAGTTGAAAAATTTGACATGGGTAATATTGATATTTAATAGATAATCTTATAATACAACAAGATATGCCTGCATACTAGATGTCAGCTGTTTTGGCAAGTAGTCAGTGTTGATGAAGGCAAAGTAATGCTTGCAGAGTGGCTGGGGAAAACCTAATAAGGACCCCATTACTCAGGATAGATATGATCCCTTTAGAAGGGTCTTGGAACCATAATAGGACTGTGAAAACATCTACTTAATGTTCCATAGTGAAAAAAGAAATAAAACTCTTTGACTTACGGGGAAAGAAATCGAGAACAAAAAAGAAACCAATATTATTGTGACCCTGTGTTCAAAAGGCTAACAAACTGGATCATACAGCATAATTCTCATCCCTAATCAAAGATGCATGGAGTAGGACTAGGTGAGATCCATACGAGTGACAAGGCTAATTTAACAGTAGAATGATTTTTTTTGTTTTGTTTTGTTTTGCTTGGTACAAGAATGACTTAAAACTAGTATCACTTCCTAAACAGTAGAGAATTTACAGGGTGAAGAAATGTGACAAATACCTATAAAAGCATGTGCAGCGTGGAGAGGCCATTAACACTGGCTCCTACTGTAAGAACAAGGGAAGGACAGTCAACTGATACTAGCAGGTAGCAAACTTATCTAAAAGTAGCTAACTATTCCCACAGTGCATAAGTAAACTGAGAAATATAATCTTTCCCACTGTTGTGATACCCAGAAGTTCACATGGGTCTGAAGAGTGATTAGATAAATTCACAAAGGAAAAATCCATCATGTCCTATAAAACACCTATACTGGCTCAGGGGAGCTTTGAGCTCCAACCTGCCAGTTGCAGGGGGTACACTTCCATAGTGCAACGGTGTACTCTTGTATTCTTACCCAGGCGTCTGGTGCTGTTGGAGAGTAGATCGTGGACTAGATAGCCTCTAGTCTGTCCCATTGCAGAGCCTTTAAGCTTTATGTCCTTATGACTTGGCTGCTAAATAAATATTCTTCAAAGGCTGCAGTTTTCATTCCCTCATTGGACAGGACACGTATGTACTAGAAAACATGGTGAGGAACATTCCTAGTGACTGAAGCAATCTGATGTGGCATAATCTTCATCTCTTATTAAAATGTCTCAATTTGAAAACAGGACGATTTCAAGTTGCCAACTGGGAATGAGCCTAACTCATGTGAATACTCAAACCATGCCCAAGAATTTTAGGATTTTGCTAGTTGGCATAGGCTAAAACCATGCCAGAGACCATTTGAACAATTAAGCAATGTAGAGAGTTGCGTTTGAATACCTGGGAGTGTTTCCAGGCACTGTGTAACTTACAGTTCTAGCTTGAGTATTGCATTTCTATCCAGTTTGAATTACTGAACAGAAAGAAGTCTAGTTGTGTAGTAGGGCTTCGCTGTGTAACCTCCATAGTTACTGGTCTGCCTCTTAGAGGCAAAGTCTCTTTGCTGATTTTTATGAACAAGAACAAAAAGTTCCATTGGGTTCTTAAGCTCTCTAAATCTTGCATAGAAGTGATTTTGGGTCATTTGAACTTTACTGTGTTACCACCTGGGAAATCGTCAAAGTTGCTGCCTGGAACAAGGAAGAAAATTAAGAGATGCTTTGCTAAAAGATGAAATGTAGATTTTGTGGGTTTTAACTTAAAAGTAATAGCTACCTTTTCTTTTTAGACGATGTCTTCGGCAGTTGTTCAAATATATGCAGCAGATCGCAATGCCATGTGGTCAAAGAAATGCTGTGGTGTAGCTTGCCTTGTAAAGGACAATCCACAGAGGTCATATTTTATCAGAATATTTGACATTAAGGTAAGCATCTTTTTTTCTTTTTCAGACTCTAAGCTTGGTTGTATTCATTCTCCATTTTGAATTGAGTGAGTGTAGATTGTTGTAGCTATAAACTCATAGAAATTCTCAAGTAAATGGTTGTGCTTTAAGCGGTGCAATTACAGTGCTTATTAATAGGCAACTGCAACTTTCTCAGGTATTCTAAATTTAAATTATTTCATAGATGTCAGCTTTTATGTATGAAATAAATATGAGATACAATTTTCTTACAGCTCACAGAAGCTGTCTTGTACAGATCTGATTAGTCAACCTAGTGAAAGAGTACAGCGTCACTGATACGGGTAGCTGTCAAAATTCTAGTGGGTGTCACTACTTTGGATGATATTAACAAAGTAGATGCTGTCCTCTGTGCGGGTGGAAACAATCTTTTTGATTAGTGTGGTGCATGTGCAAACTGCAGGACAAACAATTATTTTTTTTTCCCTCCACAATATATACATTCATACTGAAGATCTTTGTCCTATTACAGTATTTCACTCAAGACAGTGAGAACTAAGAGATGAAGTGTCCAAAATGTGTTTTCATAACAAAAATGAAACTGAGAAGCATAAGTCCTACTGACTTCACTGAGGCTTTGGAAAGCTTCCCGTTATCTCAACAGCTAGGAACAGCTCGTTCGTTATCTGTCAGCATTCAGAGCTTGAAGTCTCTCAGATTTGTTCAGGATTGCCAGTTGACACTTGCATTTGACTTTGTGATTTGGTCACTTGACTGTTGGACTTAGTGAGAAACCTGTTCCTTGGATGCTGAACTATAATGTCATTTAAATGTATAAAGCTTCCTAAAAAGGCGAGATTTTTGCTCCCTCTAAGTTAACTGTTTTCAAGACAAGCCTGAGATAATAACAGGAGACTGGAAGTCTCCTTTATTGCTATTGCTGTTACCTCTGTATTCCTATGACTGGTCACTATTACTGCTCCCAGTATCACTATTGCAGGATTGCAGAAGTTGAAGGATGTTTTTATAAAAACATCCGGGAATTTGAACAGAACACAGTGACCTGGTGCAATAGTCTTCCACAGCTCTTCCACAAGTTGCAATTGTTTTTTCCAATCATTCATTGGATTAATAGCAAGGTAGATGCTTAACACCATGCAGCTTCCCAACTCTTAATAGGTTCTATTGTGAAAGAACTCTATTGTGAAAGAACTTAAACTTTGCAATTCATCCAAATTTTTCAAAATTTTTTTTTTCTTCTTTTCAGGATGGAAAATTACTGTGGGAGCAGGAGCTGTACAATAACTTTGTATATAATAGTCCTAGAGGATATTTTCATACCTTTGCTGGAGATGTGAGTCTCAACGTCTTTGAATACCTATTTTAAAAATGCGTTTTATTTGAACAGTAGCTTCTCTTAATATAACTGAGGTTTTTATTTCATTCTGTAAATTATATGTAAAAGTACAATATTACCTGTGTTCCTTGAGGCTTTTTAAGTTTATTTATAAAAAGATTTTTTTAAATCTCAACTAGAAAACTTAATCCATAGGACAGAAGCATGAAATGCAGTTCTCTATTTTCAGCTTCCTTTAGTGAAATTACATTTTGACTTGCAGATGATGTTTGTGAACTATCGTATATTCTTAAAGCACAAATTTTTCTCTCCCCACTTTGAATTCAAGCTACAAGATTTTGCTCAAATCTGTTAGCCATGATCTCTAGAAACTTGGTTAGTAGACAGACGTTCCTAAGGTAGAATGTTTCACTAAGACTTAGTTCCAAATTAGCAGTGATGATTTTTTTCTGATTATACCTTCAGAAGGTGTAAGAAGACATTTAAGAAACCCTTTGAAACATCTTCTTAGTCATGGGCGGGGGAATATTAATGTTTTTCAGACATGTCAAGTTGGTCTTAATTTTGCTAATGAAGAAGAAGCTAAACTATTCCGCAAAACAGTAACAGATTTACTTGGACGACGGCAGAGAAAATCTGGTAAATATTCAAATTAATCTTAAATTCAGGCTTGTTTATGTTGTTCTGGGGGGAGGCAGGAGGCTACTTCTGTGTCCGAAAGCCACTGGAGGCACTACTGCCATATTTATATTTAAAAGTGATTGTGTTATTAAAGCATGTGTCTTTTCTGTATTGTGCAAAAATAATATTTTTCTGAAATAACTTGATGCTCCTTGCTGTAAGTTTCCTTGTAAGCTGAGACTACAAGGTTGCGGTGTTTGAAAATATAGATCAGGAGGAAGCAAAAATGGTAAGCTGTCAGTGGGAAAACTAGAAATCTTTCAGTAAGCTGTTTTCACTTTTGACTAAACCCTCTTTTAGCTCTGGGCTGTTTATAACTGATTTGTTTAAATTCAGCCCAAGTGGGTTGTAACAAAGATTTTACCATCTGGTATGTTCAGTAGTTCATGTGAATGAAATTTGGCATTGGTCCAGCATTTAGTAGAGAAATATCTTTTATTCAAAACTGGTGATCTTGGCGGAGTCCAAGAACAGGAGACATAATGTGCCTATATTGTCCTTAGCAGCACAGGACAGCCTGCAGCACAGCGTGCTTTTCGCCAGCTGCAAGATGCCTTAGGAACATGGTCAGTGGTTTAAAGGAAGCTCAGGCTTCCTACAGATCTTGTCTTGGTCCTTTTCCAGGGAGCCCGTAAACAACTTGTCTGTCTGACAGCCGTATGTCCGTGAAGAATAAGGTGATATAAAACATGGGCTGGGAACACATGGATGTGCTCCGGCTTGCTGTAAGCTGTATCTTGGACTTGCGTTCAAGCTACAGGATGCGTTTTTGTAGTCCATTCTGGAATTGAATTGCATTAGCAATGCAGTGTAGACTGATGTAATGGGAGGAAGCCCTCATCTGGGAGTGCCATCCGTTCAAGTATGCTTGGGAACCTACATGAGTAGGTTCCCATACATACGTATTCACTTGGATTGCATTCAGGTATGGAGTCTCAGGTGCAGAGCATTTGTTCCAGAAGCTTAAATGGCTTCTTTAGGATTCCCTCTGCTCAGAATTATAATAAGTTCATAGGACTTCAAGAGAAGTGTGGCCATTAAGAAGAGGCGTTAAAAATGTTTCTCATACTGGTAGTGTAAAAGTAATCTTGCATCAGCTTGCATCTCCTTTTCCTGAAATTTTAGTCTATTATGTGTCTAAAACACAGTGCTACAGTGCACAGCCATGACTTGGGAGGAACTATGTTTGCATTTCTGGCCATAGCAAACTTTCTTTGAAGATGGTGGTTCAGTCAAACCTCCTGTTCACAGGACAGAAGGCCACCTCTGTCCTTCCACATAGAGTTGGTTTGTTTTGGTTTGTTTTTTTTTTCACAGGACCACATAAGTTTTTCTTGTTTACTCTTATTAGTATCTTGGGTTTTGTGCTCAAACTCACGTTGTAGGATTAGCTTACTCCATACATTGTCTGTTAACAAACAGGCAACTCCCCCTCCCCAAACACAACTTGAAGACAACTTTAATAAAAATAAAAATAAAATAAAATAAAAAAACCAAAACAAAACACCACACCAAAGCAAAATACTCGATGTTTTTTTTCTTGTTAAGAGCTACAAAACAAGAATTGAAGGAATCGTGAGATTCCTTAGTCAAGCCACCAGATGGAGTTCTGTATTTGTCGTTGATGTGACTGTATCTAATTGTGCTTCTAAAATGTTTGGGCTTTGCACTTACCCAAGTCAAAGCTGATTTGCTGTTGGTGTTTGTTTATTTATAAATGCTTATATAAAACATATTAATTTATATATTATGTATGATACATTAAAATTGTATACTGTTTATAATGTATATATAAATTGTGTGTGTATTCTAATGTGTCTTAGTTTCTCAAACACAGAGGTAACGCTCTGGTAGTTTTGATGCTTTTCTGCTTTAATGGGACTTTTACTCCCATGCCTTCCAAAATGTATTTCATTTCATGGCAATGCCACCTGATACGCTTTCAACGGAAATGAGTACTCCATGTGATCACTTAGCAGCCTGTTATACCATTCAGGGCTTGCTAGGAGACTTTTCCAGTAGTCTTATGGAAAGCTTATGTTGTTGGAAGGTAGCAAGAACAGCAGTTCTGGCTCACGAAACTATGTCTTGGTGCCGAGACTAGTACACAAAACATTGTCTGACAGCTGCAAGAAGAGGCAACAG
>NW_009648043.1:4991335-5059678 GCF_000708025.1 Charadrius vociferus
AACTCCTGAGTAAGTGCATCTGGAGTTCCAGAGAGGTGAAAGTTTGACTCCAAATAGGGAATGTACAAAAGCTTTCAAATGTACAGAGCCTCTAATAGAGAACAGAATGAGAGGGGAAGGCAGAGAAAGAATTATTGATGTGTTGTCTTAATCTTTTTAATATCAGGCTGGCTTTCATCTAGCTAAATTCTGATTTTTATTTTTAAATTCAAATTCTTAACCTTAGGTTAGGAAGAAATTAGTATAATTAGTTAATTTCTCTGGTAGATTTACTTAAATAATCTCTCCATTTACTTCTTAAACCGATGCCAGATACTTCCCCCAGTAACCAGGTTTCTCTTCTTGGTGCTTGTCAGTGTAGTACGTTCTCACTTTGGATATTCTTGCACGTAGGTACCATTAGTTTTTATTTTTATTATCTTGCCTCAGGAGCATTAATGTATGTACACACGCAAGTGTCCTCTCCACATGCTGAGCACTCAGTCATAAAAGGGCAGCAGAGACTTGTAGAACAGAGCCTTGTTCTTAACTGCCTTTCTGAAGTAGGAGGCTTCTTGACTAATGTTTTATGGACCGCTTGTAGTGCATGGGTGGGAACTCTTTTAGTCCTCTCTGAAGCTGTCTTTTTCCTTCACAAGCTTTTAGCTCCTGATGCCCTTCCTAATGCACTTCATAAGCTTCAAGCTGGATACGTAATATGGAGAGGGTTTGTTTGTTTGCTTGTTTGTTTGTTTTATCTTTGGTCACAGCTTTGGGGTTTTCTGCCTGGGAGACAATGGCATATCTGAAGTGCTCAGCTTGCATTGCATTTGAGTCTCAGCAGAGATCATTCTTGTTTCCAGGAATACTTACTGAAGGGGGCTGTGTTTTTTGGACACAGGCAGCTGGTGAAGTTGATCCAGTTTGGATCAGTAGGCATCTCCGTTTTCAAAAAAGGAGAAATCTGCCACTCTCCAGTCAGGTCATCTGTACTTCGGAACAGGAGTCCGTATTTTCTAGTCAGCAGCGGGAACCACAGAAAAACAGATCTAGTATCTTTGGGCCACAAATTAATCTTTTCTATACCCAGCAAAAATTACAGGAAGTGTTTAAAATGTTTTGCTTTGTTTTCCACTATCTTTTTCTCTTGAACTCCTTCTTCTGATGAAAATTGTAATGGATTCCCATGTTTTGGCCCAAGGCCACTTAACACTTCTATGAATACCTCCTGCTTTTGCCAGCTTCCCATCCTGTGCCAAATGACTTGCAGTCAGTCCTCCACTCTACTTTGCTGTCTCTGAGTTGTTGAATAAAACTCTAATTATGTTCCAAAAGTTGAGTTTGGATTTTTTTTTTTTTGGCAGTACAACAACAGTGGTTTCTTAAACTGAATATTCTAGGAAGAGAAAGCACAGTATTTGGCCCAAAAGCTTTTTTTTTTTTAATCCTCTCCCCTCAGTCCTGATACCTTTTGCTGAGGCACCCTTGCAGAGGTTCTCCACCTCTATGCCTAAAACTAACCTGCTGTGAGCTAGGAAGCAACTGTCTGTCTTTAGAAGGCTTGCTCCGTGAAGGTTGTTTCTCAAGGGGTTTTGGTCACCTTCCTCTGAACGTTTGATGACCTTGACAAGTTCTTTATTCCTTCCTGAAGATCAGCTGACTGATATGAGTCTGACTTGCCTTGCACACTTAATATTGTAGATTTTTTTTTTTTTTTTTTTTTTTTAAATATTGCTGCGACAAGGTCAACACTTGGACCTTGCCTCTGTGGAGGCACCTTCTCCTTTCCCCTTATGTTTGTGTCTGGAAAAAAATATAGTAAGTTAGAAGTTTTTCTGGGACTTGCTGAAAAGTGAGATGTCTGTCAAATTCTTATTACAAAACTCTTGGGAGTTCCTGTTAGATTTCAGATACTCCAGATCTGAAAGGGAGGGATGTACAGCCTTCCTTATAGAGCCATGTTTTTTGGTGTGGTGAGATGACAAACTGCTTGCCCATATGGGTATTGCTGTTTCAGAGTGTGTGTAGGTACACAAATAGTGTAACGTGTAGTGGGGGTTTTAAAGGACAGTGGCCGGGTAGGTAAATGTTATTTTTGGTGGGTTGCAGGGTAGGTAAATGTGGTGGATAGGAATTAATAGAGAGGGAAATCTCCTTTAAAGGTGAATTTACTATGATAGGCTGAGAGTACTGAGGTGTGAAATGTTTACATTTTAAATCATCAAGCCAGATACTTCATGGTCTGTGAAACGGTTTGCCATTGTGCATAGAATATCAGATTAGTACTAAGGAGATTCTAGTTCTGTTCCATATTATTCAGTTACCTGTTGGATAACATAGGTAAAGTGTCTTGCCCCTCTGTGTCCTATTTTGCTTGCATAAAACAAAAAATAATTGTATTTTAGGTTCTGTGGGAGAACAATACTGTATAAAAGTGCTAATTGTATTTCAAATAAAAATGGAAGAACAGTCTCATTCAGCGGAAATCAGAATGCAGAACTCATAAAAAAGCTTGCTTTGATAGGTTGTACCAAAACAGCTGCTTTTTGAATATTTCATCTTACTTTGTATTTAAAACATCTGAAACCAACTCAGTAGCTATTTCCTTATGCTCCTACTTGGTTTGCTCACTTGAAATTGGTGCTTATTATTTAAGATTGGGTTTTTATTGTTCTGTAATGCTTTGTTCCAACTGCACAAGTAGGCTTTAAGGATATTAGTAGATTCTTAAGTTTGAGTTCAGGGTCATTGAAAGCTTCTCTAGAAACTAAAATTTAGAAAGAATTTTTCTGTAATACCTATGAATAAATAACTCTTTTTTCTTTTTCAACAGAAAAAAGACGAGACCCACCAAATGGTAAGCTTTTTACATGAATCACTGCATTTTATTTTTTCCTACTGCTGTCATTTACTGTTTATGTATAGCTTTGTTTTGGACTTGTTCAGGATAGTCATGTGGTGACAAAAGCAGTAAACTCTTATTCTGGAGGCTAGTATATTTGTTTTCTTTCTGTTGTTTGTATTTGTTTAGTTGTAGCTTGAAAGACTTGTGGCTTAGCTGGCATTTGTAAAGAATGTTTTCAGAGGAGCACGTTTTATTGCAAATAGGACAGAGGCCCTTCAGCTTAAACTGAGAAGAAAACTCCGTTCCTTACATTTGCTTCTTGGTCTTCAGAATACGCATATATATAGGATCACTATACAGAAATGAATGCTGAAATTAAATGTTACCCTGTGTGTCTAAAGGCAGGCATAATGATGACAGATTTCATAAAACTTTCATAACATTTCGATTTCAGTTTATCTGGCTAACTGTGTAACATAGCTTTTTGCTCACGTGTCATACGTTTGCCAATATTAAACTTTTTTTTTGCGTGAAGAATTATTTGAATCTACTTGCCTCTCGGCAATACATCTCGCTGGCATGAAGATAGAGGTTCCTCAGGACATCCTCTCATTAAATTGATGGAATGAGTCAAAACTATGTATCAATTTGATCCAAAAACTTTATACCATCTATTCTAAAATCAAGTGAAAAATGCACATCAATGAAGATAAAGTTTAAAGTCTTCGTTCTGAATTCACACTGAAGTTAAAAAGTGATTTCTGCTGTGATATTTCTGTTGGTGATCCAGATCATAGGTCATATCACTGTTTCTGTTACATTGCTGCTTGAGCAAGGGTATAGTCAGCTGATCGTCTGAGGTCCCCATATGGCCCGAGGAGGTAGCCTCAAATTTGTACTAACCAAAGCATCCAGGCGTCTCAGTAGGTCAGCAGAATAGGTAATTCTTAACTAATCCTGAATTATGAGAATTACTGATATCTTTTATATCCAAATAACCACCCCTCACCCCGCGTGGAATACTTCTCAAAAAAATTGCTTTCTTTTTCGTAAACATTAAGTTTTGAGGAAGTTCAGGCAATCATCAGTTTGTACCAGGCATTTTTAGTATCAATTCCTTCAACTGGGACTTGGTTGTTTAGTTTTGAAACAATCATAGTAATACTGTCCATGATTGTCTTACCAGCTTTTCTGAGCTTTCTGAAGGTTTTAGCTGTTCTGCCTCTTGAGTGACATTTGCTTCTGTTCACCTAAACGGTGCATCCCTGATAGCAGTATCTGCAGAGCAGGCGGGAAGGAAGACAGCAGTCGTGACTGTGTAGTGCCAACTACCACTAAAAAATCTAGCTTTTGTCTCTACTGTAAATGCTACCAACAATAACGCAAACAATTTGTTTGTCCAGTTTGCTATCTGTGATTGGAATAAGATTTAAGAAAACTAAACCTGTAAAATCTAAGCCTGCAAAAACTTTCGTGCTTAAAATAGTCTCCATAATTCATCCTGTAAGACCTCAGGCAACATTTTTTTCAGAATAATACTCACAGACTAAACCTGCATTCATTGGTCCTGTGCCTTTATCCTGAATATTATATGGAAGACATAGGTTTATGCCAACGTTTCAGGATTATAATCTCTAGTCAGAGCTTTGAGCTTCTCTGCTTTCTGGTATACTGTTTCCCTGGGACATCCACGTACTCTTTCACAACCTGTCTGTTTTCCTTTTCTGATTCTGTCAAATTCTATAATGCCGAGCTTCTCTGCTGGCAAAGAGTTCAGTGTGGTCATGCCCTCTGTACTCACTGGTGAGACATGGGTCAGGGTGTGGGTTATAGTCTCAGATGGTTATACTGTATACAGACTCTGCATTTCATTTGGAATTCAGACTAGAGCAGATATATACTATCAGCATGTAACTGGGAAAAAGGAAAGCCTGTTGTAGGATCAGCTATTTTTGGTTTTACTTTCCGTATGCAGTGAAAATCTATTGGGGGAAAAGAAATGGAACACCTGCTTCTTTGTACTGGGTAGCAATGCATAATTACCTGTAAAACTGAAAAACAAGAACAGTCACATTTCTGTACTCACATGATCCATGCTTGAAATACTGTGGGGAATTTTGTTTTAGTGGGGCTTGTTTGTCTGGATTTTCTGCATGCGTTGAAGCTGCATGGAAAAAGCACTCTGTCTTTTCATATGATGTTTTCAATGGTACGGATTTAAGACTTTTTTTGTAGAACTGCAGGATTAAAATCAAATTGGCATTAACAGTTATGTAAAATGTATTAGTCTGTAATTTCCTGGGATTTATGTTCTACTCATTTGTAATAGCTAGGTCTCTTCATGCAAATGAAGAAGAGTTACTGTGGTTGAACTGACCTTTTAGTGAAGTTCTGGATGAAATAAGGATTTGTCAGAGAATTAGGTTTTGAGGGAATCTTTAAGACCCACGTGGCAGAATTTTGTTTCAGATGTTAACTAGAACAGTTTGCATTTATTGTAGGACTGTCTGTAGTCTGGGACAGATGCCTAGAGAGGTTCTAAATAAAATACAGAGAATTGGATAGAATTAACATTTCAGAATGTTCTGTACTACATTTACTGGAGCACCTTCTGAAGATGTCACAGATACTGGTAACAGTGGATGCTTAAGGCCACTGTACTGTCAGGTACTTCCTAACGATGAGCTCTATATGCCTCTCTCATCTTCGTTTATTGAGCTGTCTACACCTGATGGGGAAGGTGCATGTCTCATGATGGGAAAAATCTTGCTGGATATAAATATGGCAGTTCTAGAAGAGTACAGTTCTTTCCATTCTTTTATACCTCGTGGACTTCTAAGGTCTAAACCTGATGGTAAGAAAAAATTTCATCTTTAAGAGTTCACTATGATCTCTGGTATGAATGTTACTAGTATCAAGCCTATCAGTCCTTAATTTCAGCTCAACTGAAGAAAATTCCGGTTTGCAAATGGCTGCTGCTTTACATGGTTAAAACCTTGTATGGTTACTTTAGGCTATTACGTGCAAAAAGGTGTAATTTCAAAGACTGTTAGGAATTGTGCGAAGAATGTCAGTAACTTGCAAGAAGTGCTAAGGTGTATGTTTCTCTTCGAACCTCAGCATAGCTTTTGAAACTACGAATATCACTGTAATGGTGAGAAAATATAGGAGGTGATTGAGGTGGTAATGAACTTCTACAGTGTGTTTGGTTTTGGTTTTGAATCTGATGAAATTAAAACTGTAACTTTCAATTAATCCTGAAGATTTACTGACCTCCACTTGTTAAGTTTTGGGTTTATAATATTTGTCAGTTAGTGAATTATGCTAACTTCAAGTGTAACAGTACAAATTGTTTTGCCTGGTTATATGTGGTCAATTTGGGGTTTTTTTGCTATTCTCAAAGGACAGTTGCCTAGATCATAGCATTTCTAGATAAAGGCATTTCTGCTTACCAGAAAACACTTAAAAATTTCTTCATGTGGTTTCAGTGCAGTTTTAAATCTTGTCCTTTAAGACTCCTACAGGAACGTAGGAGTTGTTATATGGTTTTAGATTAGTTCTGTCTAGGCTGGTGTCGTGTTTCTGTTTTTGTTTTTTTGTTCTGGCCACTACTAGGTGCTTCCCACTGAGGTGTTAAACTCCAAACATCAGCTATGTTATCTATTGTATTGTCTCCTTCTCCTTTCTGATTTGGACGTTAGTCTGTGAAATCTAAGGCTTGTTGCTCCTTTCAGAATGCGTAGGGGAACTTCGAATTATCCATAGAAAATGCAGTTATGAAAAAATAATGTCAATAAGGTTCATATTTATCAGTCTAACTCGACATCTTTATCATTTGCCCCGCAAGACTGCATGCATGAGTCTTATTTTAATTGATTTGCTAACCACTAGGTAGCAATGCACCGCAGAGTGGAGGATGCTTGCCAAACTGGTCTTAAATTGACCGCTTAGTTTCAGTTTTGGGAGAATGAGATCACTTGCCTTTTTTGCAGGTTTCTTTAAAAATACATGTATGTGTCTGTGTGTAAATATATTTATATGGAAAATGCCTAAACTGCCTCTTAGTATTTAAATACTACTATCACTTAACTTATGTCAAGGGTTATCTTGTATCAGAACTAAAAAAAATGAGTTGGAAACTGCTAGGTATACTTATTTGCTAGTATTACACAAGTAATATAATACTAAAATGCTAAAACTGGCGGGAGTATAGTTCAGATGCATTTTAAATTATGAGAGTAGTAATTCAGAATTGTTTATAATGAAGAACAAGGTTTGAGAACATGATTCATAACGTGAGTGTTTAATTTCTATTTCTACTGCTGTTTTCACTGTCACTGCTCTTCAGGGTGTGTTTCTTATGTGCAAGCTATTTGTTGAAAAACACAGTAAAAATCCTGTATTTTACCTTCACAGGCCCAAATCTACCAATGGCAACTGTTGATATCAAAAACCCAGAAATTACAACTAACAGATTTTATACTCCACAAGTCAACAATATTTCATATACCAAAGAAAAGAAGAAAGGAAAAACTAAAAAGAGAAGATTGACAAAGGCAGATATCGGAACACCATCTAATTTCCAGTAAGGACTCTTTTGAGGTTGGGTTTTATTTTTGGTGGGGTTTTTTCTTCTTTTGTTTTTGGTTTTGGTTTGGTTTGGTTTTTTGTGGTGGTGTTTTTATTTTCTTTTTTTTTTCTGTCAATTGCACTTGCAAATGCTCAAGACTTAAATGTGTAACTGTTGTGTCTAATCTGAACTACAGTGAATGCTGGCTGGAATGCTCTGGGGTTTAAAAGCAAGTTAGTTTATAGACAGGTGAGAGGTTTACTGCAACTGTAAACAAAAAGTAACTTGCTATCCTAAAATAGTTTAAAAAGCAATTTAGCAGCATAAAAATGTCTTATTGAAGTGGTCAGCTCAGTGCAGATCTATATTTAGCCTCAATTGTCAACTGTTTAACACTGTTATTCTTACAGCTGTGCCTGCCTTAGCTGTGCTTCGTCATACAAAATACACATGCGGGTCTTGACTTGTCATAACAGCAGAAATGACATAGGCCATATTTTTGGCTCTGGCTTTCTGTTTACAAACTTACTTATTCCTGGTATATAGGCTAGTACCCCGATCTTGGGATGAAAGTACAGCATGCTTTTATATACCTCTTGGGAATGGCTTGTTTTTTTCTAATATTGTTTCTTATGTATCTTGAATCTTTTAGAATAGTTATGATGTATCATTTTAAGCTTCATTTTCATGAGTCTTGGGTTTGGTCAATTTACTGAATTAACTCTTGTTTTCCTGAACTATAATTTGGTATTTTAATCTTCTGCCATTTGAAAGAAGTGTCCTTTATTTGCTAAAGCAACAGGAATTTAACAAGCTTGAGTTAATGACTGGAAAGATGAGTTTCTGTGAAGTATTAGCAAACCAGTGTGGGGTTTACATGCCAAGTAAATGTCTTGTTCTTTCGAACAGTTATCTTGCATCGCTTCTGCTGACGTGCCCTCCCAGAATAAAGCTCCATAAAAGTAATGCTGGTATTACCAGTTACAGTAAAGTTGCTGCACAGTGTTTTGAGAGAGTGCTCTGTAGAATGGGATAGTGGACAGAAAGAAAAAAGAGATTGGCTAAAATTGCTTAGACAGTTCAGACATCAACCACGTTCTTTCGGATCTGCGTATCAGTGAAGTGCTGCATCTGTTAATGTTACTTAAACTGAAATATGCAGAAAAAGAGGAAGACTGAAAGAAAGAAAACTTAATAGTGATTGGTAGCTGGTCACCATTGTAGCTCTACTGATGCAGACTTCAGGATATGCAGACAAAATTGCAAATATTAATTTGCATTAGTGTGTTTTATCTCTGGTCAGAATTTGTGGAAGGGCTTGTGCAGCAGTGCAGATATAAAATTCATTTGAGATTTTGTGTATAATGTCCATTTGGTTCTGACCATTGTAAAACACTATATGCACTCATAAATATTAAGAGACCTAGAGAAGCTGAGAATAAGAGGATGAAATATTTAATGATGTTCAAAGAAAAGAGATGTTCCCCTATCACTAAATGTAACATTAAATTGTAAGTGGTGAACCTTTGCAAAAGGAGATTGGATGTCTATTTTGTTCAGCTTAAGGTCTAGTTAAGTTTTCTGTAGAGTGCAGCTAAGTGCCATCTTACCATGTAAGATACTTTAATTGCCGGCTTTGTACAAACGTATGGGAATTGGTGCTTAGTATTGTTAGGCAAATATGCCAGTAGGATAACTTGTATGTAACTTGAGCTGTAATACTGGTGAAGACCAACACTGTCACTGTTTATGATGGATCAAAGTCACACCACAGACCATAACCTAAAGGGGGCAAAATGACTTCTTTTTGACTTAAGACAAAAAGTGGGAGTAAAGGAAGCTTTACTGTTCTGTTCTCAAGTGAGGACTGAGATGTAAGAATTGCTTAGTGTCTTAAAAGCCTGGAGGTAGAAGCTGGTAGTAATTTCTAGTTATTTTGGTGTCCTGTTATTTTAGTTAACAAAGTCCTATTTATGCTGATTAAATGGACTTTTCTGCTTTTTTTAGACACATTGGACATGTTGGTTGGGATCCAAACACAGGTTTTGATGTAAGTAATTTATAAATTATTCAAGACACTGAATAATTAAAAGCTTTAGAGGCTTTTTAATGTAAATGGTGCAGATTGGCGTTAAATAAACTTGACTGTACATCGAAATAGTTATACATTGTGATTTTATAATATGATTCAAACAGATGTTGGAGTAGAAGGGAATAAGAGAGATCTGGGATTGAGGGGAAAGCATGTAAAACTTAAGTTTTTCTGCAAGGTACTTACTGAAATAGTCCTTTCAGACTGAAAAGTCATCCAAGAGACATGTCCTTGGCTTTGCTGTTCTTTTTAACTACATGGTTTGTGGGTTTTTTCCAAATTCAAATGATATTTTAAAAAATTCTTCTGTTTCAAGCTACTTAAAAGTAACATATCTGACTTGCAGGTGAACAACTTAGACCCAGAACTGAAAAACCTGTTTGATATGTGTGGAATTTCAGAGGCTCAACTAAAAGACAAAGAAACTTCAAAGGTCATATATGATTTCATTGAAAAAACAGGAGGTGTGGAAGCTGTTAAAAATGAACTGCGCAGACAAGGTGGGATTCTTTTTATTTCCATGTAAAAATTAGGGTGTTTTTTGCCTTAAGGATTAGAGCAGAAGCTGTTAATGATGAGCAATTTTTGATTCTCTTCCCTGGACTTCATGTCACCGCAGTTGCATTGGATTTCATAGCGTTTCTGTATACCATACGTTATGTGAAAATGTTCTTGCATTGACCCATGAGAGTTCCCTAACAAATAAGGCTCTTACCTATTCGTTTAAGTAATTTCCAGTAACACTTAGTTTGACTGTAAAGCTATGCAGTATATTGCATATAGATTTGTCAGACTGTGTATGTTGCATATTTATTTTATAATCTCAATCTTATAAATAAATTAAAATCTTAGCAATATTTCTCATGTCGGTTATAGAAGTAGCCTGTGTCTGACAGGTGTATGTGTGGTGCCCATTTACCCTGGCAGTGCTGTGTAATGAACCTTGCAACATCTAAAGGCCTGCAAATTTTATATGAATACTTAAAAAAGATTTTTTTTTTCCTAATTTAAAGTAAAAAATACTAGTATCGAGTAAGCTGCTGCTGCAAGGAAATTCTCAAATAAGCCATTTCCTGCCTAACCTTTAAATGTGATCTCAGCTGATGCATTATCTAGTAGAACATAGCAAGTCAGTCTGAAAATTACACTGCCAAAGTCAAGCTTTCAAAAAATTGCTTAGACAGTTCAGACATCAACCACGTTCTTTCGGATCTGCGTATCAGTGAAGTGCTGCATCTGTTACTTAATGTTACTTAAACTGAAATGTGCAGAAAAAGAGGAAGACTGAAAGAAAGAAAACTTAATAGTGATTGGTAGCTGGTCACCATTGTAGCTCTACTGATGCAGACTTCAGGATATGCAGACAAAATTGCAAATATTAATTTGCATTAGTGTGTTTTATCTCTGGTCAGAATTTGTGGAAGGGCTTGTGCAGCAGTGCAGATATAAAATTCATTTGAGATTTTGTGTATAATGTCCATTTGGTTCTGACCATTGTAAAACACTATATGCACTCATAAATATTAAGAGACCTAGAGAAGCTGAGAATAAGAGGATGAAATATTTAATGATGTTCAAAGAAAAGAGATGTTCCCCTATCACTAAATGTAACATTAAATTGTAAGTGGTGAACCTTTGCAAAAGGAGATTGGATGTCTATTTTGTTCAGCTTAAGGTCTAGTTAAGTTTTCTGTAGAGTGCAGCTAAGTGCCATCTTACCATGTAAGATACTTTAATTGCCGGCTTTGTACAAACGTATGGGAATTGGTGCTTAGTATTGTTAGGCAAATATGCCAGTAGGATAACTTGTATGTAACTTGAGCTGTAATACTGGTGAAGACCAACACTGTCACTGTTTATGATGGATCAAAGTCACACCACAGACCATAACCTAAAGGGGGCAAAATGACTTCTTTTTGACTTAAGACAAAAAGTGGGAGTAAAGGAAGCTTTACTGTTCTGTTCTCAAGTGAGGACTGAGATGTAAGAATTGCTTAGTGTCTTAAAAGCCTGGAGGTAGAAGCTGGTAGTAATTTCTAGTTATTTTGGTGTCCTGTTATTTTAGTTAACAAAGTCCTATTTATGCTGATTAAATGGACTTTTCTGCTTTTTTTAGACACATTGGACATGTTGGTTGGGATCCAAACACAGGTTTTGATGTAAGTAATTTATAAATTATTCAAGACACTGAATAATTAAAAGCTTTAGAGGCTTTTTAATGTAAATGGTGCAGATTGGCGTTAAATAAACTTGACTGTACATCGAAATAGTTATACATTGTGATTTTATAATATGATTCAAACAGATGTTGGAGTAGAAGGGAATAAGAGAGATCTGGGATTGAGGGGAAAGCATGTAAAACTTAAGTTTTTCTGCAAGGTACTTACTGAAATAGTCCTTTCAGACTGAAAAGTCATCCAAGAGACATGTCCTTGGCTTTGCTGTTCTTTTTAACTACATGGTTTGTGGTTTTTTTCCAAATTCAAATGATATTTTAAAAAATTCTTCTGTTTCAAGCTACTTAAAAGTAACATATCTGACTTGCAGGTGAACAACTTAGACCCAGAACTGAAAAACCTGTTTGATATGTGTGGAATTTCAGAGGCTCAACTAAAAGACAAAGAAACTTCAAAGGTCATATATGATTTCATTGAAAAAACAGGAGGTGTGGAAGCTGTTAAAAATGAACTGCGCAGACAAGGTGGGATTCTTTTTATTTCCATGTAAAAATTAGGGTGTTTTTTGCCTTAAGGATTAGAGCAGAAGCTGTTAATGATGAGCAATTTTTGATTCTCTTCCCTGGACTTCATGTCACCGCAGTTGCATTGGATTTCATAGCGTTTCTGTATACCATACGTTATGTGAAAATGTTCTTGCATTGACCCATGAGAGTTCCCTAACAAATAAGGCTCTTACCTATTCGTTTAAGTAATTTCCAGTAACACTTAGTTTGACTGTAAAGCTATGCAGTATATTGCATATAGATTTGTCAGACTGTGTATGTTGCATATTTATTTTATAATCTCAATCTTATAAATAAATTAAAATCTTAGCAATATTTCTCATGTCAGTTATAGAAGTAGCCTGTGTCTGACAGGTGTATGTGTGGTGCCCATTTACCCTGGCAGTGCTGTGTAATGAACCTTGCAACATCTAAAGGCCTGCAAATTTTATATGAATACTTAAAAAAGATTTTTTTTTTCCTAATTTAAAGTAAAAAATACTAGTATCGAGTAAGCTGCTGCTGCAAGGAAATTCTCAAATAAGCCATTTCCTGCCTAACCTTTAAATGTGATCTCAGCTGATGCATTATCTAGTAGAACATAGCAAGTCAGTCTGAAAATTACACTGCCAAAGTCAAGCTTTCAAAAATTTGCCTAGAACACTTCTCAAGAGAAATAGGATATAAGTGCCATTTAAATTATAGCAGTTTGAAACTAGCGAGTAAATTGTTCGAGTGACTGAAGAGATATGGATTCAGGGTGCAGTGACTTGTTACATTTATTCCTTAGGTCCCCCGCGGTGGAGCGGTATGTATTTGAGCTGGCATCTAAGCATATGCTTCAAAGTATTTATGCTGCTGTGTGATTTCTTTCCTAGATGAGAAACCTTAGTCCACATCTGTTTGACTGCAATACTAAAAATTATAGTCAAACTTCTTAGTTAAATTGCAACCAAAATTTCAGTTATGATTTTTCTTCTCAGTAAGAAATCTGTCAGTTTCTTAACTCTGTTTAAATGTTTACAGAGTTGTTGATCCCAGACTCCTGACCATAAAATGGGATTGAGAAGACTTGCCTTGGAGTCTTATGACTAGCTTAAAATACTTTAAAAATGGCTGTTTTTCTATTATGTATGTGTTAACTTCAAGTTACGGCTACTTGCATGTATGCAATTGAAAGAAAAGCTGCCTCACCTTTAACGTGCATGATAATAATCTACCTCTGTGCTTTTTGATAGAGGTAGATAAAATATTCCAGTATTTCAGTGGGTTTATCTGCAATTATGTTATTTGATGTGTAGGCTTGACTGCTGTTTGAAGTGTTCTTTCTCAACTGAAACACATTTTTCTGTGTTTTATTGCAAGAATTTCTGTGCTTATGTATTCACGCTGCTAGGATGTTGACTTGAGTTGCAGATACTTTCTTGTTTTTCCTGCCCTTTCCCTAGTTTTTTGGTACTATTAGGTTTTTTTTAGTGACAATAGCATTAATAGAAGATTTTATGTACTTTTTTTTTGTTAATAGCCATCTACAGATTAATGTGCATTTACAAAAGACTAAATTATTTTCTTGCTTTGCTTGTACCATCTGTTGGGGGGGAAGGGAGAGAGGATGAGGTAATGGTGCTCCCTCCTTGCTCCTCCTCCCTCATTTCACTCCAGCTGAGTGCAGACAAGCCTTATAAAAACTCCTGAACTCTATTTCTGTAGATTGGATGTGGCATATCTCTCTATATATGATGCAAGTAAAACTTTTCTCCACAGGAAAACTTAAGCCTTGTATTCAAAATCCACAGATAGTACGTACTCCGGGGCATGACCATGTTACATATCTTTTCAGTAATACAGAACTGTCTGTAGTGCTTGCTAAGTTATATTTGAAAATACTGGCCTCCAGTGGCCAAAAAGGAAACTATGGTTATGTCAGCTGAAATGTGGTGGGATTTTTTTTAAAAAATCAAGAACGTTGGCAATATGTCTCTTGCAAAATATATGAAGTCTGAGCGGAGATTCTCCTGTTGTTATTCTTTTGAAGGGATAGAAAAAAACTGAGCAGTTTGTGGAACTTAAGGACATAACACATAATTTTAGGAGGGACGTGTTTCTCTAAGAGGAGCAGGGAAGGAGGCACTGAGGTACTAGTGTCTCCTACTTCCTCAAAATTCATGTTTTAGGGATGTCCCTCTCTATTCCAGTGCAGACGGCCTACTTCATCAGTATGTAACAGCAAGGACCTTTTTGAGTCTAATAACCTTTTTGTTACCAAAGCATATGAAAGAAAATGTGAATTTTCTTAGTTGTATGACCGCATCTAGATTATTAAGTAGTTACATGCAACAACCACACAACCTAAAGTACCATAAGCCATTAGATGCTTAATGGAAGAGGAAATGAAATGGTGCTACTTAAAATGCTATTAGCAGAGCAAGTACACTTCAAGGCCACTTCATATAGGAATGATCCTGTGCATTGACATAGCCCTGAAGTTGTTTCCTTTCTACAGGTCCTTCCATAAAGATATTGTAGGAACTAATTTTCAGTAAATGGGACTAAGAATCAGTTTATGCTGCATCGTAATGCATTAATAGGTTTTTTTGGTTTGTTTCTGGAAGATGATGCTTAAAAAATATTTGCATCTATAATTCCCTAATAAAATAACGGATAGATTCCACAAAGTAGAAATTCTGTATTTCACTTTAAGTGTATTTTCTAAAACCTCTTTCTCTTGCCTTCTGTCCTAGCTCAACAAATTTTAGAGGACTCTCTTGAAATTTTTCTGCATTTTGTCATGAGAAATTGAAACACTAACTTAGATACGCTTGGTTTGTGAAGAAAATTACTACCATAAGACTGAACCAAAATTAACGACGAAGCTTGTTTTGTGACTTTAATTAGTCTTTTTATTTATTGCACTTGCTTCCTGCAGTGTTGATTCTTTTACAAAATACACGACAGACATGGGGGCTATATTCAGCTTTGTTTGCATTCATATAAGCATAGCCTGTATTCATCTATATTCAACTTAATCCAGAACTGGTAAAACTTGCACAGGCACAGAGATCCTTGCAAAAGGCAAGGCAAGGCCTTTCTTCTTTTTCTGCTAGTCTCCAGAAGACTTATGAGTATTGAGTAGCATGTAATTGTAAATTGTCTTGTTTCGTTTCAGCCCCACCTCCACCGCCACCATGCAGAGGAGGACCCCCTCCACCTCCACCACCACCTCCCCATAGCTCGGGCCCTCCTCCTCCCCCTGCTAGGGGCCGAGGGGCACCACCTCCACCTCCTTCAAGAGCTCCCACAGCAGCACCTCCACCCCCACCTCCATCTAGACCAGGTGCCACAGTGCCCCCACCTCCTCCAAACAGGATGTATCCTCCACCACCACCAGTGCATTCATCATCTGCACCATCCGGCCCTCCACCACCACCACCGCCACCAGCAAGTGGGTCATCTGTTCCTCCACCACCTCCTCCTCCTCCGCCCCCTCCTGGTCCTCCTCCACCACCGGGCCTTCCTTCAGAGATTGATCACCAGCTTCCAGTTCCTGCAGCAAACAAAGCAGCACTCTTGGATCAAATCAGAGAAGGAGCTCAGTTAAAGAAAGTAGAACAAAACAGTCGACCAGTGTCCTGCTCAGGAAGAGATGCACTGTTAGACCAGATACGACAGGGTATACAGCTGAAATCCGTGAGTAAAAGCTGTTTCTCATCCTTGTCCGCTTGGGACTTGCAAATGGCTGCAGTACTGCAATATGAGCAGTAACTTGTGGCTCTGTTTTGAGATGGATCATAACTTCTAGAGTTTTTGAAGTGATGTTTTAAATGGTAGTACTGAGAAAATGCTTAGAATGCATATTCGCTATAGAGGAGTGTTAGTGCATGAAATTATCCTTGTTTCAAACTCATTACTCAATTTTCAGTAAAGCTTTAAGCATAAATCGTACAATGATGATACCACAGTACTGCGGCTGTAAGGAGCTTTTGGAAGAACAATGAAAGATTGCTGGTCGCCTGAATACTTCAGTAAAATTATCTAAACAACTGCAGGGGATGAGTTCAGCAGTAATGGTAGCGGAAGGCAAATGTTAGATTGATTGATTCCATCTTAAAATGGGCCTGTGCTCTGCAAATGTTGAGCCTTGTAAGAAGGTGGCTGCCTGTGTCTGGAAAAGTGCTGTCCTTGAGGGATGCCTCTGCTGTTCCTGTTGCAGCTCAGGCTACTACTATTACTATTACTATTTCTTCTTGATGTCACTGAATATCTTCAAAATAATTTTGCCTTTAGGTACTTTTTTTTTTTTTTTGGCTGCTCTTCTGCACTTGCGTCTTCTGACGTAAAAAGTGTGAGGGCATGTTAATATTTATTTGCTATTAGCATCAAAGTCTATTACTTTCAGAAGGGATTATCAACCCAAAGCAGACCTGGTTAATAAACCCAAACAATAAAAAATATTTTGTGGTATAAACGATACCACAACGATAAAATAAATAGTGATTATGCAGCTACACAAGTCATGTCCGTACAATCATATTAAGGAGCTTTCCTTTAGCTGAGCTCTCACTTCATGATAGTCAGAGCTGAAATATTTAAGATCAAGTATTGACCAACTACAGTTGTGTTGTATGACAAAAGAGAAGAAGTTGATTTATTTTTTTTATAAATAAAAGCTTAGCTTGAGCTAAAGAAACAAACTGCCGTTTCATTTTTCCTTCTGGTTGAAAATAAACTCATTAATCTAATAAGGAAGTTTGTCTCAAAATACACAGGTTCTGTTTGCTAATGGCGTCTTTCTAATGTATCCTTCTTTCCAAGGTATCTGATGGTCAGGAGAGTGCACCACCTACACCTGCACCCACCTCAGGAATTGTGGGTGCATTAATGGAAGTTATGCAGAAAAGGAGCAAAGCCATTCATTCTTCAGGTGAGTCTGATGGAATTTTTCTGACCTCACAGTGTCAGGTTTTCAAGAGTTAACACTTCCATCCAACATGAAATATTGTTGGAAAAAAGCATGGACTTCAGCATACAGTCCAATACAGAATGCTTCTGGCAGACCCCTAGTGATGGATTGAATGGTTACTTTGTGCTACTTCAAATTACTGGTGTATAGTAGTTTGCGGCAAGACGGAATTAAAAATGGCTAATCAAGGTTAATATCCTTCCAAAGATTGGGGAATTTTTTTACGACTGACTTATTTTTATCTTCTAGGTGTCTGATGAAATAAGTTGTCAAAATATTTTAGAAGGAATGTTTTTAATACTTTTTGTTTCTAGAAGCCAAAGCTCTTGCAGATGCATGCTCTTAAAACTGTGGCTTCCAGTGTGCTTTGGATGCCACCTGCTGGATAATAATCAGATAACCAGTCCCATACTAGTACTCAATGAGCTCTTCACACTTCAGTACGTATGAGAAATAAGACTGGAAGAGGACTTGCATTTCTCAAATACCAGCTTGTAATAAATGCAGTTCAGTAGCTGCAGTGCAGCTCTTTGTTTACATGCCTTCTGTTTAGGCTTTGATGTATTTTTCTTCCAGAGCTTGTCTCATACCAAAACTGCACTTGCAGACTGCAAACCTTTTGATGAAAGGCGGTATAGTTTGTTGATTTGCTGCCATATGTAGTAATCTCCAGTTATGGTATTTTATATAAATTAAATTTATATATTGAGAAAAGAAGACTTAGGGGAGACCTTATCACCATGTTCCAGTAGTTAAAGGGTGGCTACAAAGATGATGGAGACTCCCTTTTTAGAAGGAGTCACATGGAAAAGACAGGGGTAATGGGTACCAGTTACTCCTGGGAGATTCTGACTGGACACAAGAGGAAAGTTTTTCACAATGAGAACAATCAGCCATTGGAATAATCTCCCCAGGGAAGTGGTGGATTCCCATCATCAGACACTTTTTAAGATTCAGCTGGACAGGGTGCTGGGCCATCTTGCCTAGACCGTGGTTTTGCCCAGAAAGGTTGGACCAGATGATCCTCGAGACCCCTTCCAACCTGGTAGTCTATGAATAATACCAGAACGGTGCTAAATACAGTGTTTACCTAGGGAAGGAAATGCTCGTGCCTAACAAATAAGTAGCTTGATTTTAACAGGCTACAATTTTTAAATTATGATACATATTAAAAATAGTGGAAGGCTCAATAAAGTTAACAACAAACATTGTTGAAGTTGATGCGCATTACACAGCTTAGACTATTCCAGTAACCACAATGGACTTTAGCTCACAAAAATTTTTTATTTGCTTGTGCAATAAACAGAAATCCTGTTATGTAGTCAACCTGGGGAAGCAGGTCTTACATTTCAGAAATTAATCTGTCCTTGAAGTTTAAAAACCAATCTAGTAAAATCTGGCCGCTCTTCTATTCTCTAAGTAAGAGTAATAAGTAGTAAGTGTTAAATAAGAACTCCTGATTCTTTTTTTCTACCTGGGGAAAAGAGTGAGAAAGGAGACAAACTAGATACTGGCTGAAAGTTAAATCTGTCTAAACTGAATGTCATGTCTAGAAATCTTAAAATAGAGTATTACCAAATGTATTGTTGTGACCTCCTTGAACCGATTGTTCTGTTTTCAGAAAGTTGTGCTAAAAATCAGTAACGCTTTTGTCATCTTAATTCAGTGCATGCAAGTGACTTGCTTTTTTTGTCTTGCAGATGAAGATGAGGATGAAGATGATGAAGAAGACTTTGAGGATGATGACGAATGGGATGATTGATCATATATTATTATATATATATATTTTTTAAGGTGAATGATATACTAAACACTACTTTCTGTCTATGGATTCTGTAAAATTATCATGTAAATGTTCTACCAATTTGCTGTATATTTTTGTTGCCTTTTGCTTTTTTATTAATCTGTGCAATACCTCATTTAATCTGTAAAGGTTTGTCATAATCCTCTACAAAGCTACTCCCTGTTAATGTGTGCAAGTTTACACCTGGATGATCATGTACATGTGAATACTTTCCATTCCATCAATAAGGGAGTCTAAATGTAATATGTGAGACTGACAAAAACCTTAATGTAATTTAGTTATAATGCAAGAAGGAAAACACTATTTTCATACCCTACTTTTTCTGTATCTAAATTTTCTTATTAAAACCTAGTATAGCACTATGTTCTTTAAGTGATGCAGCTCTTAGTTTATTTAGCCCCTTCATTGCAAATGCAATGCTACATGAATGTTAAGGCTGGTTTATACTATTGCATGGTTTCAAATACATCACAACATTGCAGTTCAAATCTTAGCAGTATGCTTTACATAAAATCAGTACAGAAATGCACAGCTAGTTGTGAAGATTACCTTGTCCTAACTGTAGCGATACTGACTGCTATTGAACAGCAGTAGTAATTAAATCCTTCGATTAGGGAACACTCTATCTGAAGTTAAACAGGGTAGCTTTACATTGTAATAGTGGTAAAGGCATCTTTGATGCAGACAAGTTCAGTCTATTTCTTTTTTTTTTTTCCTTCCCAGCTCTTACTTTCAGAATGAAGAAGTGTAAATTACTAGGGGCTATACTGAAGGCTGGCAATTGCTACAGTTTGATTTATTTTTAAAATCAATTTTATGTGGTTTTCAGGCTGAAGGGCTGCGTTTAATGCTTGCTTCAATAATGTTTAATTACTTTTTAAAATTTGTAGGACATTGGTGTACTAATAAAGTAAATATAAGTGGTATTACTTTGCAGTCTTCGCGTTATGGTACACAACAAATGCTGAAACACCAATCCTACATCCATAAAGTTGGAAAGCCATTAACTCAGAATATACACTTTGAATAAATACTGAACTTTATGGCAATATTCTGTCTTCATATGTTGGCTTTAAGACCAAGGATTGTGATGAAGATCAAGAATCCAATTCATAAGAATAGTATTGGAATAAGTGGATGGAAAATGGGATTCTCATTTCACAGCTTGCACATCTATATAAGTTGTACTTTGTAGTGCAGTAAACATTGGCATATCTGCCTATTACAAAATACTAATCTATGCTACGTGGGTATTTCATATCTGCAGCATTAATTACTGTACTTACTGTAACTTTCAGGTAGAAAATCTTCTTAAAAACCACGTTATCTGACACAGAATGTTTAGTTAAGTCAGTCACATTTGGAGTGTAGTTAATGCATAGTGTCCTGGGTCTTTGACTGTAGTCAAGCTATCGAACTAAATTTAAGTTATCAGAATTGTATTGACTGAAACCCAGTGTTGACCTGATCTTGACAGGCTGGACCTGCATGATACGGCTTGGATTTCTAACCCAGTTATAACCTAGTCTTTAGCGAATTAATTTAGTCGTATGAGAAGAAAGGCAAGTTGCTGAAAAGTAGTGGGAGAGGTAAGGTTGTAGTTAAATTATTCAGAGGATGCTAACTTCCTTCCAAGAGTAATTTAAGCACATAACTTGAGGAAAAAAAAAATGTCCAAGTGGTCTCACTTTCTTGCGGTAACTTTTGTATTGCCCTGTGCTGCTAGAAACGCTTCCTACGAGCTTCGCTGCTGTAACGGCTTGAGCGTTGGATCAAGTGCAAGTGCAGCCTGGGGTAGCTAATGGCAGTGGAGTTAAGAACTTGTGTATAAAGAAGATATTTGTATGGCTTTCATAGAACTTCTGGCACTGCTCCCTTGTTTTTTATTGCATATAGGGTGTTTTAAAATTAAGCAGATGAGGCCTAGAGGTTTTCCTAACATGCTACTTACTAGATATGTTTAGCTGTTATGTTCCCCGAATTGGAATTTCTGTAATATAGTTAATAATTGAGCATCACTGTTCATTAATTAAACTTCTATTCCAGGTTTTGGGAGCTCTGAAGTTACCTTATTGAATAAAACTTTGATTTGTAGATACCGGCCAAAGAAAGCTTTTGGTTTTTCTATTTCTTTTTCTTCATACAAAAAGTACACTCGCATTCTGTGGTGTCCGGGTTAATATTTACTTTAAAGTAGTGGTTTGTACATGATAAATTTCAGGCATAACGACTGCAATGGCAGTTAAGTTAGACATAACTGCATGCTTCAGCACTCCGCCACTTGCAGTATGAGCAGAAGATCGCGTTTCATGATACTGGTGCATTGTTGCTAAACATTGTAATGAAGGCCTCTCTTATATATTCTGGTTAAATGACTGTCCAGATAGCCTTAGCAATTAACAAACTAGCATGAGGCTTTTGTATCTCAACACTCTATGTGCATAGACAATATCAGCTAGCCACTTGTACGTATGAAATCCGTAAGAACTTCTCAATCATTCAGTTTTCCATTTATCGAACTGAAATTTTTAGTATGTGAATTTTTGAAATGTACAGTGAATAGGATGTTGCACTGGTGGCAATTCATCATGGAGCATAATAAAATTAATTTGACCCAACTAGCGTAAAACTGTGTGGTTTTTAAGCGCTAATTGTGGCACAGCTTTGAAAATAGATCTGCGTATTGATTACACGCTTTCAAAGTAACTTTGGTCGCCCAGCCAAGCTCACAGAGCAGGTGGTAGCTGCTGCCAAATCGCAGTAGTTTTCATGTCTCTGGAAAGTTGGATTGCGCTAGTGGATAAACACAATGAGTAAGAATGTGACACCCTGTCCTGCTGGCACATCTCACGGCTGCTCAGCAGCTTCTCTGCAAACAGCTACTGCTGCAGGCGAGTGCAATAATCCAGCCACAGTTCAAGGTCAAACAAACATGGCTTCATTAATAAACATTCTAGAAGGAGCACTAAATAGTTAACGCTTGCCGATGAACGCTCTAACTTAGGAGGTTTTTACAGATGTGAATCTTTGTCTTGCATGTTGTAGGGTTTGAGCTCAGGACGCTTCAGCAGTCTGCTTTCCCCCTCTAAAGCAACTGAAGAGTCCAGTGCTTCAAATTTTTATCTGGTGTATATTTTCTTTTGAAGTTTAGTACTTCTGGGATTTTTTAGGCTTTAAGTGTGAGACAAAATTGGAATTGTTACTTACAGGGTGTGCTGAGCTATATAGTCGTTTCCTCTCCACTTAGTAAACAGAAGCTTAAAACATGGTTTTGAAAGGAGGCTTTTCTTTCAATTTTTTTTATTTGACAATGGTTACTTTCCCAAGTGAGATGTATGTAAAGAGGAAAAAGGAGGAGAGATCCTTTTGGTTTTGTTTAAGACTGTTCCCAATCCATCGCAACAGTCTTTATCTAATCATTAGAGGAATTCCTGGTCTAATTAAAGTTCCCGAAGCTTAAGTACAGTGATAAGCAGCTTTATTTATAGAAAAGTGAAAATGGTTTAGGGAAGCTTAGAAGATACTAAACCTCTGTCTCTCAAAGGACCAGTGTCCTTTGACAGGAAGGGCTCCCGTTGCTATGTAGTTGTTTACTGCCCGGAGTTTTCTTGTGAGTGAGAAGAAGGGAAGGGTAGGGTAGGATGAACTAGAACTTGAGCTGTGGAGGTTTAATATCCATGTTTAAGCCTGACACTTCTCCCTAAGGCAGTGTTCCAAAGTTTGAGGATGTTTATACAGTTGTGGAAAAGACTTTTTTTCTTTTTAATCACCAGACTGCTATGGCACATCTGTTATTTTGAGCTTGAAAAATCCCACTAGTTGTTTGAAATCACAGATTTGAAATTAATGCTGATACATGCTAAGAAGTAGAATTATTGCATCAATATTGAAACATAAATAATGAGTTGTTTTCTGACAAGTTTTATTTCATGCTGAATTTCACAGTATTTGTGGAGTAACCTGCTAAAATGAGCAAGAATAGTAATTTATCTGGTATTTAAATTTTTCTCTTAACATAGTTTTGGGTAATACCTGCAGGGCTTACCCATCTATAAACAGCTTAATACACACCTGAAATTGTGAAGCTTGATATTTTATATTGTGGGTTTTATCTATTACTACTGACAAGGCCTTTTTGTTAGTGCTCTAAAAGAGTTTTTGGAGACTTTTTGGAGTGAAATTCTTGAGCCATTACTTCATGTGTGTGTTTTTTCCCTCCCTGAAGCTTAATCATCTTTTCTGAATTTTGTTACTCGAGCAGTATGAATTTTAAAGTTGTTACTTGAGGATTAGGTGAGGGGGTGTAAGGTTTTCTGAGGAAAAAACTTCAGAGAAGTTTTAAAAAACACAACAAGTTTGAAAACACCCATAACCCGTATTATATTTTTGTATGTGGCAGCTGGGGGACACAATACGATCAGGAGTTTAAAGCTTAAGAAATATGATAATGCTTGTATCATGTATCAGGCACAAAGTATTTGCCTAAATGACATCGGCAGGCATGCAAAATCGGGAATCAGCTCTTCTGGATGTTGATGCCAAAACCCAGGCAACTGCTGGGGCCCTTTGTTGGTAGATGGGGCTTTCCTATGGGCTCAGGATACAAGAACACAGACTGACAGGCTGTTGAGAAACTGGCTTTTTTTTTTTTACTAAATGCTACTATAGAATTTTTCCGTTTAGAATAGTCTTTTGGACCAAAACAGTGCAGATTTCATCATCAAGGGAAGAAATGATCCTCAGCATATAGTCCTTTGTCAGGGTTATGCCTGCTCAACTGTCAGCAGAGAATCTCCTTTTATTTTTAAACTCAAAATGAAATGGAAAAAGCGGTCTAGTCCCAGCTAAAATAAAACATTTTTTCTGTGATTAGTCTCCTGAGGTTAATGTGGGTAAGCGTGAAAGGCAAGTTGCTAAAGCAGAAATCTGGTAGGGAGTAGCATTCTCTTTGAAGGTCCTACATCAAGAATTAAATTTTCACCAGTAGTAGCTTTAGTTACCTAATCCATAGAGCATATATTGCGCCCGGGGAAGTGGTGGAATCACCATCCCTGGAGGTATTTAAAAGATGGGTATACGTGATGCTTAGGGACATGGTTTAGTGGTGGTTTTGGCAGTATTAGGTTGATGGTTGGACTTGATGATCTTCAAGGTCCCTTCCAACCTAGACAGTTCTGTGATTCTATGAAAATTGACCTGCTGTGCCCAAGACAGGTAAGAGGAAGAGAGTTTTGGAGGGCAAGCGAGCCCCTCTGCGGTCAGTTGTGTTAAACAGTGCTCAGGCCTGTGGTTTATATTTTTGACTAAGGTAATTGTCGGTTACCTAGTATTAAAACTAATAGCAAGCTCTTTGTATCAAAATTGGTGCCAAGAGCACGTGACAGGGAAGATACAGACCATGGTATTGCTGTTGGGTTTGTTTTTGAAATGGGGATGCTCTTGATTAGTTCTCAGCATCCCATCCAGCTCCTGTCTGAGTTCTGTGCTGCCCTTTTCATACGTGAGTCAACATAGTTCCTGAGCGAGATGGTACATGGACCTTTTTGTTTCTTCACCACGTCTACAATTTGCCAAACAGAAGTAATACATCTTTAGGAGTATTTCTAGGTGACACTTCCAAAACTTATTTCTGAGTGGCATACTGCGATTTGGAGAGGGGAATACTGTTTTTCTTGGCAAGAGATCTCTCTGTAGACTCTGTGTTCTTAGAAAAGTATTTGAACATGGTACATTACATTGCTCCTTAGCCAGGCAACCCGTCACATGTGGGTTACTCCTTATGAAGAAAATAGTTCATAAAAACCTACTGTGTATTCCTTATGAATTACCCTGATTCTAATGCAAGCTATCAGATAAAGCAGAATTCTTATCAGACCAGGAAAAAAGGAAGGCTACAAACAAAATTTAAGGCCTCAGCCAGCAAGATGCCTGGGAAGAAGGCACAGCCATACTAGGGTTTTTTAGTGGCCAAAATGAAGATAAAAACATACCAAGAGTGTTCAGAAGCCTTAAAAAAATAAAAAAAAATCTGGTAACAAGTCTGCAGAAGGACCAACAGAGTCCAATAAAGCAAGATGAAGAAAAGAAAAACTGTATGAAATCATTCTGTAATGTTTAAAGGATTCCTTTTGTGCTATAACATCCTCCGTGCTGGCCTTACAGGAGCTGGGATACTCTTCTGACTCCTGCTAAACTGATGTCCCACCCAGATAACTGAAGTGTCTTTTTCTCACAGATACATTATCACATTTCAGTCCTGACTGCTGTCGGCCATTCTGGTCTTCACTACCAATGTCTTATTCCCAGGCAGCTCTCCAAACCTCATCATAAAAATACAGTTAGCGCAATTGCCTAACAAATACCTGCAGCAGCCTACAGCATGCAGCTGTTGTGTAATGCATGAGCCATTTCAAAGTGAACAGAAGTTGTCCTGATGTGGATTCCTCTATGGGGAAAAAATGGTCTTATCTACATATTTAGCTGAAGAATAGTTGGAGATACTAAATGACCGATAGAGAAAGCATTGCTTCAACGAGCAACGTGACAGATGGGTGGCTGGTCAAAGGATAGCTGTAATCCAAGATGTGTTCTTCAAGGAGTCAAACCAACAGATCACTGCTGGCATAGAAAACAGAATAATACTGGAATCTTTCTTTGCTGCTGGGCATGATGCCTGGTGCTGACTCTCTAGGCTATGGACCTCAGCAAATCATGAGGACCTTGGGCAATGACCAGTCAGTATGATCATCATTCCACTATTTTATGTGAGGAATCTACCTCCTCAGTCAAGCTGCCCATCCAGTCTAGAGATGATACCTGGATTTGGAACGAGCAGTGTTCCTTCTGCCTCGCACTTTGGATGCTAGCTGACAAACCGACTTACCTTCAGCTACACTGCAGTGCAGAGTGTTTAGGGAGACTCCGTATTCTGCCAAGTAGAAATGAATTGTCGTAGAATCACAGAATGGTCAGGGTTAGAAGGGACCTTCGGAGATCATCTAGTCCTACCTGGTTCACCTGGAGCAGGTTGGACAGGAGCGCATCCAGGCGGGTTTTGAGTGTCTCCAGAGTGGGAGACTCCACAGGCTCCCTGGGCAGCCTGTTCCAGTGCTCCGTCACCCTCAAAGTAAAGAAGTTTTTACTCATGTTGAGATGTGTTCCAGTTTGTGCCTGTTGCCCCTTCTGTCACCCGGCTCCACTGAAAACAGTGTGGCCCCATCCTCTTGACACCTACCCTTTAGATAATTGTAAGCATTGATGAGATCCCCTCTCAGTCATCTTCTCCAGGCGAAACAGACCCAGGTCTCTCAGCCTTTCTTCATAACAGAGGTGCTCCTGTCCTTGATCATCTTTGTAGCCCCCCGCTGGACTGTCTCCAGTAGTTCCTTGTCTTTCTTGAACTGGACACAGTACTCCCGATGTGGCCTCACCAGGGCAGAGTAGAGGGGGAGGATGACCTCCCTTGACCTGCTGCCCACAATTTTTAATGCACCCCAGGAGACCATTAGCCCTCTTGGCCACCAGGGCACATTGCTGCCTCATTTTTGCACTGTTACCTGTAGATATAACTTATCTGTGTTTCCTGAAAGGCTGTAGCTGCAACCCCCTGACTGAAATCAAGTGTAGTGGTAATTGAAGTTGTTAATAGAGTTCCTTGCGTTTTCACTGTCAGAACAGCCTTTCTGTTGGTCCTGAAATCCTCCAGAAGTGTGAAACAATATGAGATCATTACAGATCTTCATGACTCCTGACTTTCCAATAAAACTAGATTATATGCTTCCTTATACCCTTCCCCAAGCTGTTTTCAGCCCTAAGCCTCTTACCTTTGGCCCGTTGTTCAGATGTTCCCTCTCTGCACAGATAGAACTAACACCTTCTGGAAGACAGTAAAAAGTCAAACTATCTGAAAGTTTGCCATCTTGTCCGTTCTTTGCCATAAAACTCATTAAGGTTGTTAGCAGGAGGACAGTGTTCCAGATGAAGCTGCTGCTGTGTGGGGCAGAAGCATCTTGTCCAACCTCCAGCAGATTATCTCTTGGTGCTCTTTTGGAGGTGACTTCACAGGGCGGTGGCCATCATGGAGGACTGTGCATGGGGTAGCTCAGTAGTGCACGCAGAAACCTGCAGTGAACTTCATGGGGGTCATGTCCCCATGCAACAGGCCTCATGGCTTCGCGTTCGAGAGATTTAGCTGTATTCTCTCTGAAATAGATAATTTTATACTGAGAAATCATGGTGGGATGCATCCCAAAGTAGGATCCTACATTTGTCCAACTTGAGTCACTCTTTAGACTCTGTTTATCTCCCTCGGCTGTAATGAGAGTGTAGACACCCGTCGCGCAGGCAGACATCCATACTTCAGACACATAGATGTTGGTGTCTTACCTGAAACCAAATCTTACCCCAGGTTGCCGTGGGCCTCGGTTGCCCATCTGTGTAATGGTGGTAACGGCGTTTCAAAAGTAATGTGTGTAAATATATATAGACCATGGTACTGCAGTCTAGACATGTGACACTTAAAATACTTTCAAATGCCAATTTACTTGTTAAAATTCAGTTATCTCAATTCTCAGAACAAAAACATTAGGTAAGGCTTCTCTGTTTCTGCTAGGCCTGATTTTCAGGATCAGCAGCCGTTTTTAAGCTCTCAAAAAGAAAAACAAAACCCACCTGAACTGTCTCGGTGAACCAGAGTTCATCTGAGCAGTTCCATTATCTGTGTGTGCAAATATTGGGTCATAAACTGTGATTTCGAATTTAATAGCTGCTGTGCGATCAGAACACTGGAAACCCAACCACAGCCTGCAGCTCCCTTCAGATTTAGTTTTAATGAACTAAAAATGTTTTAATAAACTATGTGAAAAACATGAGTTTGGGGACTTAGAGAGCAGTTTCTAATCCCGTGGTTTGCAAGTGAAACGCGCTGGGCAGGTTTGCAGCATGGCCGCTCACAGCAGCTCCCATCGGGAGTGCGGCGCTGTGATTGACGGTGTCAGAAGCTTAACTGCTCCTGAACAGGGAGTCCTCCCCGGGGCGAGCCACCCGAGCCCCACTGCGGGGTGACTGCAGGCAGCCTTTGCAGGAGCAGCAGCAGCTATGTATGGCCCTATCGTATGGCCTCTCAGCTCTGCCTCGTTAATATGTGAGACTTCCTTGCTGATTGCCCACGAATGGTCACGCGTTTCTCCCTAAAGATGTGAAGAACATTAGTTTCTTGGGTGTAAGTCATTACAAAACGGCAGGAATCGGTGCCCCTTCTGAATCCCTGCAGGTCTGTAAGACCAAAGGGCGCAGCCGTGCTGCCGCCACGCTTTCGGAAAGCTCAGGGGCCTCGGAAGGTTTTAAGTACAGGAGGCATTCTGTTTATGGCTTGGATTTACTGCAGCTCTGTGCCTGCTGGCTCCTGCTGGTTTCGTCTTACTGCCTCGTCTGCCTCTATCGTCTCAGTTTGAAAGGGGCCATCCTGTTTTCATCAGGGTGCACGATAAAGCTCTGACTTTATTTGAGGAAAGGCAGCCAGTGGCTTTGAGGTGTGTGATAGTATTTTTGCTGCGGGATGACAGTCACACTCTGTATCCCCCAGCCTCTCGAAACATCACGGGACATTGGGAGAAACTGTGACTGGACGCGGCTGAAATCAGATTGATTTATTTTCCTCTATTAAATTTATTTTTCACTATTTACATTTGATAAATACTACAGCCACAGGGTGCAAATGCGTCAGCTATTTCAGCTGAACAATGTGATCCATGCTTACTTAAAATTGTTGGACCTGCCTTATATTTTGAGATTCCCAACTAAGAATTTATTAATCTTTCTGCATAATTTTCAGTGAACAGCTGCACTGTCAACTTAGAGACAGAGAGGTCTTCCAAGAAACACAAGGGCAAATGTAGCTCTTTAAATCTGACCTCCTGTTTTATTACTATGAAGACAGTTGGGTTCTAATTTAGCAACATCTATTTTGCAGTGTTAATGAAGGAAAAAAGAAACAAAAACTTTGTCTTTTGTGTTGCTAATTTGTCTGAAACTGGCAAAATGTTTCTGCCCAAGGCAACTTCTGAAGGTCTTGCTAAAAGGAAGCTCGTAGACATACTAACCCCAAAGTTTTTCATTCGGTCTAAATATTGGTTATTCTCTGCACATGTGTGCCAGTGTTTTGTTCAGGACCTCTGAGCATTTTCCTGGTGCTAATGAGATCCGACTGCGAGAGGTTCTGTAAAGGGTTCAGGCAATAAAATGTTACTTCTCAAACTGCAAATGGGGAAGACTCATTTCACCAGAAGTTTGTGCTAAAGGTACGTGCTCTACCCATTGCTTCTTATTTTCAGCAGCATTGCATTTTATCCAGTCATGAGATCTTTCCACCAAGCCCTATTTAGAACTACCAAACTGGAGTGAAGTCATGGTATGGACTCAGTCAGTCAAACTGTTGAGATGTTCTGGAAACAGACGGGATGGGAGCTCTGCAACAGTAAACGCAGTGGTGTGGTGGTACTTAACTACCAATAGTGTCTGTCTCAGAGAATAATCATAGACTCATAGAATCATAGAATGGTTCAGGTCGGAAAGGGCCTTGAAGATCACCGAGTTCCAACCCCCCTGCCATAGACAGGGACACCTCCCACTAGACCAGGTTGCCCAAGGCCATGTCCAGCCTGGCCTTGAACCCCTCCAGGGATGGGGCCTCAACAACCTCTCTGGGCAACCTGTTCCAGGGCCTTACCACCCTTAAAGTGAAAAACTTCTTCCTAATGTTTAATCTAAACCTTCTCTATTCCAGTTTAAAGCCATTCCCCCTCATCCTGTCACTACATGCCCTAGTAAAAAGTCCTTCCCCAGCTCTCCTGCAGGCCCCCTTTAGGTACTGGAAGGCCGCAATAAGGTCTCCCGCAATAAGATATGTGTTTAATTGCTGTGATACTTCAGCCACAGGTTTGGTAAGGAATAGAGCTATTAGTTTGTAGAGAGTGAGTCCCTATAGGGTTAGTTTTTATAATGTTCATTGAGCAGCTCTCATGTACCATAGCTACCTGCTGGGAACACGTGGTATGAGGTTGTCTGGGCATTCCATCACTGCTCCCTCTTAAATGTATGCTATCTCAGAGAAGCAAGCAGCTGATGTTCAAAATATAAGGTTACACTGGAGGTGGGAGCATCTGAAGCAATCTGCGCAGTACGTACGATCAAAGCCCTCAGACTTCTCTCTCTGAGGCACAGAATTCATAGAACAGAAGCAAAGACTGGAATTACAGGCTTGAGAAGGGATTTGTCAGGCTATCTGAGGCAGTGCCCCATTACACAGAAAGACACCAGTCTGTACGAGAATATGTCAAGAGATCCACAAGTTCATATTACAGTTTTGGCAATTCTTGCAAGCTGGTGAAACGTCTGGCCTTTGTAACAGGGGTAATTGTTTGGCTGACTGGAGGCTGGACCTGCATAAAGCACATACCCCTGTGGTACTGGAGAAGTAATTTAAAATAAAAATCAGGCTGATTCTGCATACTGCATTGTATTTATCAAATTATTCCCACAGAGAATTTTTAATACCAGAACAAATTTACTTTGTCCTCCAACTTGCAATTACATATTTTATATGTGGTGCAGGTGATTATATAGCTGCTTTCCAATAAAATCTGTAAAAGAGATTTTTAGAATACAGAAAAGGAACAAATCTATATTAAAAATGCTTTGTGGATTTTTTGCTTTAGAGAAACCACTGCTGAAGACTATTTATTTAGATTCATAGTGGAAGTTTCAGTTTTATCTTTCTTTACCCACCAGAGAAACCTCTTATTTATGTTTATCACGTTTCCAACCATCAGGACAGGACCCTCTACCTGAAACACATTCAGGGATTTAAAAGCCTGTGTCATGTCTGCTAGGAAGTACTTTTTTCATTGCGAGTGAGACATAAGATGAAAAGATGTTATTCTTTGTTCAGGGCCAGTGGGAAGGGAAAAGGGGCTTGATGGAGCTTTGATTCAGACTGTCTTTGTGGTTTAGGCTTGGCTTTCCCTTACCTCACCCTTACCTCACCCTCACCTCCCCCTCACCTTTCCCTTACCCTCATCTCCCATGACACAAGCAATGCCCAATGAGGATTAAAGGGGAAAGAAAAGTTTACAGGGTGTCTCTTGACATGACAATGTGGAGCCCAGCACAGAGACGTGTGAGGAAAGGATTGACATTGATGAGAGCACCCTGAGCCCAAGCTGATAACGCTTGGATCACACTGAGTATTTCTCCGAGAGAGTTATTAAACAGACAAATGTCCCAAACCAAACATGGAAAAAAAGCCTCTTCTATGCAAAACACTGAAATGAAGGGAAGGGGCAGCAGGAGAAAATAGAAGCGATAGGGCATACTTCCTCCATAATTTTGGAAGTGATAATTTTAGGAATAGGAAGAGACATGGAAAGAAAAACTGACCATAGTTAAACCTTTCTTGGAGGCCAGGCCAGTGAGAAAGCCCTTCAAGTGAGAAGTCTGATCACTGGCAGCATGGTGCCCACCTCCCTCTCACAGCAAGGTGATCCCTCGCGTAACGCTTGGTGGAAAAGCAAATAAAAGGGTATAGCATCCTTAGTTCCTCATCTATCTTTATGCAGCCTTCCCCCCTGTCCTGCAGTGGGGGTCCTGCTCACAAGCAGTCGTGTAGATATAGTGCAGGAAATGTTGCCACTGTTTAGCTCAGTGGTTGCATTTTGAAGCATTATAGAATATCTGGTATAAGAGGCAGGAGATGAGAGTAGAGCTACAGCTTCAACAGCCTTTCGAGACTAAATCCCTCATTTTACTTAAAAGCTGACTGTAATAAATTATGCAACTCCTGAACTGCCTTCGGGTCATTCCCAGCTAGTTTCAACTAAATCAGATGTGCTGCTTTTAAAGTATGATGTTCTGTGTCAGAAATAACATACTCAAGCCCATAGCTTGCTTTTAAATGCCATCAATGGCCTTGGAGACCTCCCGTGACCTCAGGGCAGCAGGCAGCATCTCTTGCTGGCAGAAAGACTGGAATGAGGTGGACACATTTAAATCTTTTTTTTTTCTCCTTCGCACAGAGACCGTTGCAGCTCTCCCAGACCCTGCAAAAGGATTGAATGGACCTGCAGAAGTTTTCCATCCCATGGCTTGCTGAAGAACTGAATGGCTACACCATTTGTCCCAGGAAGAAATGAATCTTCCAGACTTCTTCGTGAAATGCAAACGAGAGAGACACACCCTGAATCTGCCCAAGAGATGCATTAACCTTGAATTTCAAATAAGGAAATACCCTATAAAAAAAGCTGCAGTCAAACTGAAATTCTCTTAAGACTACCGCTCCAATTGGAGAAGGGACTAAATATTTATCAGCTTGGAAAGAGGCTGATTTGGAAAGCTGGTGTTTAAACATTCATTGAAATATGACAGAGTGAAGTTCAGGACTTCAGTTTGAGCGGTCTCAGGCATGTGAGTCCCACTACAACAGCACCACCTGAGACCCAGAGGCTTAGGGTGGTTCTCCCACTCTGATCAGAAATTCCACCCTGGAAATGATAAATTAGCCCAACCCTGATGAATGAACCACCTATCACCCCATTACCACTTTATCCGAGGTGGCACTACTGGCGTCAACACAACAGGCAAAGCAAGAGATGGGAGAGCAATCTTGGGTCATGCAGATCCCCAAATGTGACAACGACCCCATATTCCCAGGTATTCACCACCATGTCTCTTCTGGTGGGGAATATAGCTGAGGAGGGGCAGAGTGGCACACTGCTGGGGGAATAGTTGACTGCTTCAGAATTAATCATGCTCTTGGTGGGATCATGGCTAGCTAACGGTGCAATGAGCAGTGGGCTCTATTAGCTTTTGAATGGATGACCGTCAGAGGACCCAGTACCATTAGCATTGAACAGGTCTGGTCACCCTGCATTTAATTAAGCCGTAGAATGAGATACAGCATTTTGTGGTATTAACATGCTATGCAGTCACTCACAGATGAGGCCACATGTTGCCACTCTGAGGTAGCCAAACCACAACTATCCGTTGTCAATGGTTCTGCATGTCCAGTCCAGATGGTACAAAAACTAATGGGTTTACTTTCCACCTAAGAAGATGACAAAGCACTAAGAAAGACTTTCCAATGGATGGTTGTTCAGGGAGAGTAGGAGCTTCATCTACTATGTATTTTTCAGGACTGGTTTAATTCTATTTGATCTTGCCTTGGAGCAAAGGCCACTCTGGAAGTGCTTTCTATAACTAGTTTTTATGTTCTACAGAGATAGGAAGCTGACACAACTTGCTCAATGCCCTTGAGGTACACTGTGTCTCCCAGCACGGAGCTGGCAGAGCAGGATTAGAGCTTGAGATTGTCTGACACCCAGCTGTGAGCTCTGTTCTCCATGTGACCTGTGGGATTCCTCTCAGTGGGAATTTGAGAGCAGGAGCCAGTGGCACGGTGGGGTGATGTGGGCTGCTCAGCTGTGCTGGGCTATCACTATCCGCAGTTCTGTTGTCACAAAGAGTTTAGGGTACAGATCCAGAACAATTTAAGCCAAGCTAAATCCATGCTGCCTGACGCTGCCCTCCCTCTGTTCCTGGCCAGAGTTCCCACCACCTCCCCTGACACAGCAGCACAGCACTGAACCTGCAGTGAGAGGTCTGGGGAAGCAAACCAGAATGGTCTTCCTTTTTGTTTGTTTCTTTTTCTTTTTCTCTTTTTCTTTTTTCTTTCTCTGCTTTTCTTTTTCTTTTTTTTCTTTTTCTTTTTCTTTTTCTGCTTTCCTTTTTCTTTTCTTTTTCTTTCTCTGCTTTCCTCTTCCTCTTCCTTTTCCTCTTCCTCTTCCTCTTCCTCTTCCTCTTCCTCTTCCTCTTCCTCTTCCTCTTCCTCTTCCTCTTCCTCTTCCTCTTCCTCTTCCTCTTCCTCTTCCTCTTCCTCTTCCTCTTCCTCTTCCTCTTCCTCTTCCTCTTCCTCTTCCTCTTCCTCTTCCTCTTCCTCTTCCTCTTCCTCTTCCTCTTCCTCTTCCTCTTCCTCTTCCTCTTCCTCTTCCTCTTCCTCTTCCTCTTCCTCTTCCTCTTCCTCTTCCTCTTCCTCTTCCTCTTCCTCTTCCTCTTCCTCTTCCTCTTCCTCTTCCTCTTCCTCTTCCTCTTCCTCTTCCTCTTCCTCTTCCTCTTCCTCTTCCTCTTCCTCTTCCTCTTCCTCTTCCTCTTCCTCTTCCTCTTCCTCTTCCTCTTCCTCTTCCTCTTCCTCTTCCTCTTCCTTTTCCTTTTTCTTCTTCTTTTTCTTCTTCTTTTTCTTCTTCTTCTTTTTCTTTTTCTTTTTTTCTTCTTCCTCTTCTTTTTCTTCTTCTTTTTCTTCTTTTTTTTTGCATGAAGGGGACAAGAGGGACCACAGCAGTGCTCATCTAGAGCTGCAAAATTGTCCAGGAGCTGCTCCAACTGGTGTTGCACCTAAAATCCAACTATTAGGATGTCTGGAGTGATTGGATCTCACTTAGACTATTTTTGGTCACTCGAAACTACAACAGAGACTGAAAAGTTTGGTTCATGACTGGCTAGACAGAAGATGAGCTTGGCATAGGACGTCAAAAGTCACATAACAGGGGCTGGTGAGGCACTCAAACCTGCGTGCTAAACTGGGATGAAAGGCCCCATTTTGGGGGCTAAACCCTTTTAAAAGGGTTTAGCTAAACCCTTTTGAAAGCTCCCCCCTCCCCATATTTGCCCCATCTGAGTGCTGCCTGTGCAGTCACACACCTTCTGGACCAGCGCTGGTGCCTGTCTCACCGGCTCGCGACACGGGCAGAGTTTGCCTGGACCTGCACGCCCTACACAATTGAGACTAACTTGCCGCAGTCAAGGCAGACTTGGTGAAGAGGAGAACGAAGAGCTGGAGTTCGTCGGAAGTGTTCAACAGGACATGAAACATGAGGACTGTTGCCTTCCAACTTGTTTGTGAACCACAGCAACACGTGCACCTATCACTGATTTAAAGAGCAGTAAGCTGAGACCGAGTGAAAGGGGTGACCCCACTCTGTGTACACATAAACACTTCCTTCAGGTGCCTGTGAAATTCACTGCTTTAACTGTAGCTCATTGACAGCCCTCAAAAACATTCATGAGTATGTTAATAAAAAAATAAAGCTGCAGCTCCAAATGTTGCTCAGAAAAAAAACCTGTGAAGAAAAGCCCAGGAAATATTAAGCCCTTTATAGGTAAACTGACCTAGTGCTCTCAGCAGAAAGGCATAGTGGGGTACAGAAGGGACAAATTTCTTACCTATGGAGTTGAAACTTCAGGTATCTTCCACACAAGAAAAATAGCCTGATGGATAGAGGTTATACTTGCTTGTCTCCTCGGCCTCTCCTGGGTAAGTCCCAGTTTATCCTCCTCAGGGTGCATAAGCATGTCTGACTGTCCTTTCAGCTCCTTATATGCTTGTTTCTCAGGTGACTAAATGGCAGGAGTGGCATGTCTTCCTTTTGACAACATTCTTGCACAGCCGAGTCAGCCTTGGGATTCCCGTCCTTGTGGCTTGCTCCATCTGAATTTACAAAATCTCCTACATTGTGTCATGGGCTGTGCTTCTCTTACAGCTTAGAAATACACTGACACTCATCATACTCACTCGGCTATTCAGCCAGTTAAAACATTGCTGTTAGCTTAAATAAAAATAAATAAATTTTAAAAATGCATCGAATAGCTCTTGATATCTGTGGATCTTGGAGCACATTTAAGTCTGCGTGAACATAGCCTTGCAGTATTGCGAGGCAAACCAGTGCTGATACCTTCAAGGCAATTTAGAGGCACAAGAAATTAAGCAATATACCCAAGAGTACACAAATAGCAGAACCATAGCCCAGGACACAAACCTCAGTCTTGGCTCTGGGATACATGTTCTGGCTCTTACCAGAAACCCACTGAGAAATTTTAGTGTGAAATTTTTTAAAGAGAAGCCCCTTTCCCTGTGTTAGAGTTGAGTAAAAAGTAATTCACTTTGCCATTAAAAAGGCTTTTTAAAATAAATATTCATTTGAAGCTGAAAAAAGTTGAATGTTACAGATAAAAATAAATACACCTGGCAGGCAGGCTGTTGTCTTGCTTTTAACAAGGACAGGTTTTTTCCATATTTCCATTTTTATTTTGGACCGCTTCATCCCTTTCACATAGAACGGTTACATCTGGGTCTGATAACACACCAGCTACCCCACAGCCAGTTGGCGATGGTTGCCCTATTCTTCCACCACCTTCACGAAAAGAAAATAAGCCCTTCAACTGTTGCACACTACCTGCAGTTTGCTCTTTCACCTCCCAATTTCAGCTCAAGGCTGCGTCCACCCTGCAGACCCAAAGCTGTAACGGACCTTCAGCCCACGTAGGACAACCCTGGCAAGCCAGGGAGCAGCATGGATAACGGGGAAGCTTTCGGTCCATGCTGGCAGCTGCCCTGCTGCAGCTAATCCTTACCAGTAGCCCCCTTCATCCAGATTCATATCTTCACGTTGCCTACCCGAGCTGTGATGGCACCCCTTACTCATAATCCTCCTCCTTCATGGCTCCAGGTCTTGGCAGCTCAGGGTGAGGCTGAGGACTGGGAAGCCCAAGTCCCAGCCGAGAGGTGGGATGTTGAGATATCTCCCCTCAGATGATGAAGGTATTTTCTGAGTAGCAGCTCTTAAACATGAGTCGTCTGTACTTCCAGAACTGTCAGATAAAATAAAATGACCAAAAATCAGAGTCCGGTTCAGAAATTTCATTTAGAAGGGCCTAGCTTGAAACACCATCAGTGGGCTGACATTTTGCATGTCTGAAAATATCTCATGCTACTTAAATAAAAGCAGCCACTCCAAATCACCGGGTGCTTCTAAAGAGCATCTGCTCAGTGACTCAGGCACACAACTTAATTTCTGAGCAAGGCTTTATCTCTTGGGTGCAGGTTTTCTAGTTGTGTGTAAGACACACCACTGTGCTATTCAAGAACTTAAAATTCAAAATGAAGTCATTGAACTGGCAAGCAAAAGTAAACTTGTGTCGTTAAATATGAAAATGAAATCTGTCTTATCTGCGAGGGTTTGGAAATGGAGACCAAGCTGGTGTATGTACAGTGTGTCAATATGTGAACTAAATTCTGCTCCCCCTTGTAAGTATTTGGTTCCTGTTGGTATCAAGTGTAGATGGTATTAAAACAGCATCTTTGGCTTCCCTGTGATAGTCTTTTCCTAAGGTTACATCTGACTTGCATGGATTTGAAAAGAAAGCATCTTACTACAAATCATAGAAGATTTTTACAACTTTCAATACCATTCTGGCTTGCAGATCCTGTGGAGTCATCGCATCTGGGAGCATTGATATAACAATGGCAGGAGCTTCTGTGTTACCAGTTTCAGGCTACTGCTGCTGAAAGCACCATGCCATACTACCCTTTTCATAAGCTTCTCGCATTCTTGTCTCAGTAAGTCGGTGACTTTGCCCATTCCCTTTTAACGGGAGTGCTGTTCCAAGAACCTTCTTGTTCTAAGAGTTAGGAACTTTCTTCTAATTTCTGATCCAAACGCAGTCATGAACAGTTTCTCTCCTTTTATTTTTTTTCTTTTTCTACTGCTAACAATGTCCTGTAGCCCTTGCCCCTTTGCAGTATTTATAGACATGAGCTGAAATCCTTTTGAGCCTTTGTTTGGCTAGACTGATCCCACCACCTGTTCTCATCTCTCTCATAAGACAGCCTCTCCAGTTCCCCAATTATCCGGCTGTTAGTTACCAGAATTGTACACACTCTTCCAGATGCTGTTTCACTTGGGCCTGCACCCAGGCACAGTTCTTGGAGCTGCCTCTCCCCTTACATCCAGCCATTGCAGGTACCTTCTTCATGGCTACCTCATGGTAGTTATGTGTGACTCTCTAAACAACCTACAGACAAGTCCTCTCTATTTTGGCAGAGGAACTACTCTGCCTTAATCATTACTTTCATATATCTGATGAACTTCTGAGGAAACCGTATGAGTGGCGGAGTGGAAGTCTTGAGGGTTGTACCTGTGTTGTGTTAATGTGCAGGCAAGGGAGAGGCCTTGGCCAAAACTTCCTGCTCTCCTCCACTTCACAGCCTCCCAGGCCCCAGGACATCCATCCTCCCACCACACCATGGTGGGACTGTGCTGCACCAGATCCTCTGGCTTCCCCACTGCATGCAGCACAGACTCAGCCCCCAGGAATGGATGTGACTTTGCCTGGCAGGAGTCTCACTGGTGACCTGCCCTATTTGGTGGGAAGGAAGCACCTTTGTGGAGCTGTGGGAGATGGATGAAGCAGGCTGTTGGACCAGCACCTCTAGGCCCAGCCATATTGCCCAGCTGCGGAGCAACATGGGTCACTGTCCAGAACTTCCAACGGGGGACTCGGCAGGAGGGCAGGAAACTTTCAGAAGACATGGAAATAATATCTCTTGGACTTTACAAGCTTCTTTTCTTTCTACAAGCTCAGACACTTCCCAAGGTGATGAATCACAAACTAAAGGGCCAAATACTGGAATTATAGGTAACAGTCAAGCTCTGATATTTCTGGTGCTTCAGTAGGTTAGCTCTTTCGCACCTTGTTACATGACATGGATGCTCACATGGCTACATGTTGTGGGGGAGGGCCAAAGAATGAAGCTACAGTGGAGGCAGTGCCTCCTTGTTGGACTATCCATAGCGTGGGGCTTCGCAGGGTGGCACAGCCTCTGACCACCACGCAAGGCTGCAGCCATTGCCCGGTGCAGCTGGGTGGCAGGTCACCACTGCAGCAGCACCGCAGTGGCACACGGCAGGACCCTGCGTCAGTCTCAACCATGGCGTGAAGCTTGTATGGTCTGTGCAGTACCCACCCCACCCCTCTCACCCCCCAGCCCAAATTTGGGGTAACACTCACAGGAGAGATTTGGCTCAGTGTAAAGGCAGGAGGCAGGATTTGCGTTTTTTCTTCCTTGGGAAGCTACAGTATTTCTGCTTTTCATTGGGCTCGTCATTTTTGCAACTCAGGAGGAGATAAATAATGTTCTAAAGATGCAGAGGTTGTTCCTAAAGATGTTATAACCCATTGTCCTCTCCTGTCCTTTACCTCTTCAGTGACAGCAAGCACTCGGTTATCCTTTGCAGCTTTTTTATTGCTAACAAATTAATTTTGACAGATTTTAGTGTGGTTGTTTCTCTGACTGGTCTTTGAGAGAAAGTGGACAGACAGCCACTGCAGAAAGCCCTATGAGTTTAATCCAAATTGCTCCTTGGAAGCATCCGTGAGGGAGCTCGGTGCCATCGGCAGCAGGGCTGACACCCACCCAGGGAGGGAAGGGGGCTGACTTTCCCTTCAGCGGGGCATCAACACATTAACAAGGTGGTTTTGGGGGCTCTGCCTCGCGACTCTGCAAATAGGAGAGAGGCCTTGAAATGCCTCCAAGTGAAACCGCTGCAAAGTTTATGCAGGCAGAAGGTAATTACCCAGATTAGACTTGGCCATGGTGCAGGACTGACACTTTGTGAGGGAGTGTGCCACAGGAGCTTAAATAACCACACGCGGCCGCACTTCCGTGACTTCACATTTTAGCTGAAATACCAATCTGCATCGTCAGAATGGGCCTCACACCAGAGAGGACTGATGAGCCACTTGTCAGCAACCGCAGTCAGCAGCTCTGGCTGAGCCTTCACAAGGGCTGTGTCCATCGCCCTCTCCTTCTGCAAAATCTCTTACTGACCTGAAAGATAAATCTTACCTTGCTATGTTCCTTTTTCTAGATTTTTTGCATTCTTCTGCATTCTCTTCTCTTCTCTTCTCTTCTCTTCTCTTCTCTTCTCTTCTCTTCTCTTCTCTTCTCTTCTCTTCTCTCTGCTACTTTTCAGTGTTCATTTTCTTAAGTATCATCATCTTTTTCTATATCCATTTTTACCTCCCATACAAATAGTTTCCTCACTTCTCTCTCCCTCTTTCTTTAAAAGTTTGGGTTTGTGTTGTTTTAACATATTCTTGTCTTCCTCGAAATCCTCCCCATTGTGCTTTCTTCGAGTTCCCTCCCTATCTTTTGTTCTCCCTTGCAACAGCTTAGCTGCTTCTGGCATTTGATTAAACATTTTGCTGTTTTTCATCCTTCACAAAGCTGCTGGGGACAAGGTCTGGGCTTGCAGGTCTCCTCCTGACTGTTGTCTTCATTCCATTTCTTCCATCCTCAGAAGATCCCAAGCTCCAGCTTCCATTTGGTGGTGGGAGATTGACCATAGGTTGATTTTTATGCCATGGGAGCCTATGCAATTACAAAGGCAGCTAAAGACTAATTGTACGTACCATATTTCCTGTGATACTGAGTCTAGAAATACTCGTGAGTTGTTGTGATCCTGAGGCAAGAGGAAAAATGTTGGGAAGTGTTTCAATTAGTTATAAATTGTCTTTGGTGTGTTTGAGTCAATAAATACAAAAGCAAAACAGTATTTTCACTGGTTTTTTGCCTTAACGTTCCTGACAGTTCACTAATGGATCCCCTTTCCATTATGCTTTATTTCCCTCCAGAAATTTGTTCCTCTTTCTGGGGAAATTTGTCTCATTACTATTCCTAGATACAAGCTTACCTGTATTTTTCTAGTGCTACTGTAATGTTGGGTGACCTTCAGTAATTACTTCTCTGTGGTATGGCTTTATGTAAAAGAAATACTAATTTTGTTATTTATTGTTGAAATGGGCACACTAATTAATATTTAGTAGTGCTTCTAAACACATATCTCCTCTTGTCTTTCAACATTTTGGCCACCGCTCAGCTTTCTTCATGTTATCACCACCTTCACACGAGCTGAAGCACCCAGACCAAAAACTGATTTGAGAGAGGGAGATGTCTAGCACTACATGAAGAAGGGCTGTTCATGTTGTCGCCTGTGATGTGATACCTCCAGCTGTGCATCTCCATATTGGCTCTGCTTCCACCATATCATATTGACAGTTCACACCCCACTTGTTGTTCAGCTGATACCATATGAAAGTCTTTTTCCACCTGAACGCTAGACTTGCTCTTCAAGTTTCTCTGTCTGACTGAATGTCTGCACTGGGGTTAGTTCTGCCTAGATACAGCCATTGCGCTGGTACTGAATGGATCTCAGCTGAATAACTCTGCTGCAGCCTTAAAATATCCACATTAATTTTTAACCTTTAAGTCAACATGAACTGCAGCTCTATTCATCACCCACTTCCCCTTCTGTTAAATCAAGGTTTAGGACCTGGTATAAAACACCAGTGACGTGATACAGCCCACAGCTTAGTTTTAGTTGTATATACCCTTATGAACCATTTTTTCTCATGTCAGTAAATAACTGCACTAAGATATAGGATCAGGTAACTATCCTCCAAGCAGGCTTGATGGGTGCAGCTGAGAAAGATCTCAAGTTCTTTCCCAGGAGACTTCCCTAATGCTCATGAACTTGACGCAAACGTCTGGTAGGTTTTCACTCACAGAAACCCAGGACTATGTGTCTGCTTGAAAGCTTCAAACCACATTTATTGTAAATTCATGGAAAAAAAAGAAGAAGAAACCACAGGCTGGGAAACTATTACATCTCAGTGTGAAGAACTTGTCCAGTGATGTGCAAACAGAGATTGAGAAGAATATCTAAATAAGCAGCAGTTTCTCAATAGAAATCTCATTAAATAAAAAAGAAAATTATTTCCATATTTACAGATTACAAGGCAAATGTATCCTTAAAGCATTGTTTCATATATAGAGGGTTTATTTCCTTGAAATAAAAGAGAAATGGTTTGAATCTAAGAGTGTACTTTGAACGCAGCTTGCTACACAGTCTATGTTACCACCAGTGAATGGATGAGTAGCCTCTCCTTGACCACTGCAGTGCTCTGCTTCTTCTGTTGTCCAGGCTTTCACCGAAGGGCTTCTGGTACCTCCACCTATGAAAGGAGGGGTGGGGTGGGGAGGGTGTTCATTACGTTTGCTGTACAGTCTGGATGGCAAAATTCCTACTGGAGCTGCAGACACGCTCCCAAGATCCCTGTGCTACACAGCAACTCCTGTAACAAGCCTGAACCTGGGAAAGTACCCCACTTTCTGTCAAAAACACAGTGGAATAAAAATCAGCGTGCTGAGAAAAGCCTATTCAGAAGAAAGCCTCCCCCCAGCAAATGTTTTCTTATGCTCACATTTCTAAGAATGTTTTTTTTTTTTTTTGTTAAATATATGTGTACTAAAATTAATTGAGCTTGTGCTATATCTGAGCCGCAATCACTTACTGAAATACAATCTTACTTACCCGCCTTAATTGCTTTATGCTGCTTGCCCGAATTGCTTCCATAAGGTTGTCATGGAGAGACCTTTGTGGGGTGGAGGGGCGGGTGGAGGGTCGTGAACCTTCCTCTGATTTTCTGTCCGAGACTGATTTTAGAGAATCTTTAATTTCTTTCAATATGCTGTTCTCATGTTTTTTGCCTTTTTTCTTTTTCTGTCCATTCTGTAAGGCTTTTTTTGAGCTTTCTTGCTGTTTGATGACTTCAGCTATATTCCTGGTTGGTGCCTTCTTCTCTGGAATAACTGGGGGAGGGGGAGGAGGAGGTGCATAAGGTGAGGACCGAGGCGTCCCCTTCTGCAAGCCTTTGGCCTTTGAATTCATGGCTCCATCACAACCAGACTCATGTTGCCGCTGCTCCTGCATACGCTTTTGTCTTTGTTTATCCATATTTCTTGTCAGAATACTTGTCATGCTCATTCTTGGGCCAGCAAGGTCAAAGTGGTATCCGAGCTTGACCAGAGTGGTGTTCTCTTTCAAAAGTTTAACTATGTCCATTTCCACCTGGCTGCCCATGATGTGCCTTTGATTGTGGAACCGCAGTTCTGTTAGAACCTTGTTATTCTGCAAAGCTCTCATGATGGCCAGCACTCCTTTGCCTGTGATAAAATTTGACTCAATATTCAGACTAGTTATATGCTGATTTACCTTTAACATGCCAGCGATAGCTATTGCAACGTTGTCATCAGCATGCGTGTTAGCCAAGCTGAATGACTTAACCACTGTGTTGTCCCTCAGGGCTTGAGAAAATTGTATAAGCATCTGTGAAGTGATGTTTTCAATGTTGTTCAGATTGACCTCTGTGGTGTCAGGGTCATTGCTCCTAACTTTTTCCAAAGCATCCTCAATAACTGTTGGATTTCCACAAGGGTGGATGGCACTGCTTTTTAAGCTCAGACTATCGGTGTCTTTTCCGTCATGGCCATTCAGTAAGTTTTCATTGCCCTTTGCGCCGTTACACATTTTGCGTCTGATGTGGTCAGAACTCCTGCCATCCTCAGGTCTTTCACCAGTTGCAGCATTTTGCTTTTCCTCACCCTCATCATCACTGTCATCTTCATCTTCCTCCTCATCTTCTTCTTCTTCCTCATCGTCCTCTTCAGTATACGCCTCCTCAGACACTTCACTATTGCTTTCTGTGAAATACTCTTCTTGAATGTCTTCTGAATTGTCGTCTTCTTGCTCAGAGTCCTGAAGAGGAATGTAGGTGTGGGTGTTAAACATGATTGCAGTAATATAGATTCTGCCTTTTCACACAAAAATAATTGTCTTGAAACTATATAAGTTAATACTGAAAACTAAAAATAAATCCCCAGAAACACAGACAGTTAGGAGAACAGAAAATGTTTCAGCACCTGACACCTTTTTAAACATATTTCTTTCATATTCTGTGGAAGACAAATGCTCGCCATAAATTGGAACAGGTTTACTGACGTCAGTGATTTCTGCCAAGAGAAAATTTGATACAAGATATTGCGACATGGACATACTTCATGCTTTCTATGTGTTGGCATGTCCACAAGGGGATGTTATTGGATCCTTGCCAGCAGAAACATAAGACCGCAACTTCAGAATGGACATGATCTATGAGCAACAAGTTTCTTGATTTCATAAGGACTAGACATCTGTGTCAATGCTCAGACTCCCTGGCATATGTTAGTACATCTAAAAAGGCTAAAGATTGCCATGGTTTAGAATACAAATAGTGTTTGCACATGTAAACATGCATATCGACATGCAAAATAATACAGAATCACAGGAGTCATATCGAAAAGACTCTGGATGCACCGTACGGGCTATACACCCTTAGAAGCTATTTGTGAAGAAAAGATTCAGGCAGATTCCCATGGATAATAAGTAATCACATGTCAATAAACCCCAAAAGTTTGCCAAGAGCTAAGACTGTGCTCACCGACAGCTGTCACAGGTCAGCTGCCATACTGTAACTCATTATAACTCATTGCCTACAGAGTAAACTGACTGTTTTTCTAAACCCCAAGGTTGTTTTGGTGTGTTTGGTGGGCACCAAAACGGCAAATTTGGATCTATTTCTCAAAGGTCTGCCCAGTGCCCTCAACAATCACAGTGGCAGAGGACAATTCTCTGTGCAGGAACAGCAAAAGGTCTGCACCTCAGGGAAGTCTCCCTCTCCATCTGGAGGACTCCAGGAGCACGGCAGTGTTGTACGGGCCATGACTGAACACACACGCTATGACCAACCTTAAACCTCTTGCTCAAAAGGATCTCTCATGTCCTGTTTTGTCTCTGGGACAAGCCATAGGGTATGCCTTTTTATATACATTTGTAAATGTTTATAACATTTTGGACAAAATATAATTGTTCTGTAGGCACTAATTTAGCAACATTCGCATTTTAGTGTTTGCAAAATGGTAGAGGGTATCTTACAAAGTGAGTACACTCTGTGGAGACACAGCGATTCTGTGTTCTGCTTCTGGAAAACAAAAGTGTTACTAAGAGCACAGCCTATTTTTAGAAAACCTGTGAGGTTTAAGGTTTGCTTAATCATCTGGCTCTGAAAATGCAGGGAAAGGTTAAAATAATAGTAATGACAGATTGCATGGTACTGTTTCACAATCTTAAGCAGATTTCTGTGCTGGGACACACACAAACCAGACGGTAATTGTAATGTTTGCAGAAGTGTGACTCTAATGAAACAGGACACGGAGGTGTTCCAGCCTGTGGTTCCTGAGGATTCAGCGCCTGGAGGGTTTGCAGGGTCCGTCCCCGTTGCCCTGCACATGGAGGGCCTGCAGGGTCCGGCCATGTTGCTTCTCCTGTGGATCATGGGTGGGAAGGTCCTTACACTGAGAGATGCTGTGCTACATACAGAAACAGGGCTGTGTTTAAGCCAGGTTTGTTATGGGACTAAGATTTATATCTGTAGTTTATATATATATGCAGACTTTTAAAAGCTGAAAACACCAGCTATCCAGGAACTCATCTTCACAGCTATGCTTTTATCTACTCAGGAATACATACTACAGCCTTCAACACAGCGGCAGATGAGCAGAAGTTGGTGCCTCTAAATGGGCTGCTAATATGCTTGATGGCACTAGATCAATAAAAAATAATCTGATTTTTTTTTTTTTTTGAGTGGCATTTCTGGGATCAAAGGGGGAACCTAGTTTCCTGTCACATACATAGTCTGGTGTCATAACCACCTGCATGATAATTTTGCAATCGAGTACTCTTCTCTTTGCAGATCCACAGAGGCACGCTCCGTTATTGTAGCAGCATTTCAGCACAGGACTGCTGCAGGCAGCCTGCAGGGCTTCATCTTACTTTGTAGTAACTACTTGATGAAAAGTTAGGACTAAGATAGTGAATGCAGAAAGGTCAAGTCATTCACCCTAAAAGGCTATCTGCAGGATGTTTGCCTTCTGGAGAGGCTGACCTCTCACCACAAACTATAGAAAGAGCACAAATAACCACCTTAGATAAGGTGTCTAACTTTCAGAAAGTTGAGGGCAAGAAGAAAATTGCTTTAAAGAAATTCAGAAGAAGCCCTCTTACTGCCTTCAGTAGAGAGAGCCTTTGTGCCCTCTACATCAGCATGGCAACATTTTCATATTTACAGATGCATTCAGGAAGTTTCTTCTCAAATCAAAAAGTATAGAGGTTTTTGGTGCCACTTTGGGGTTTAGGCAGTACCCATCATTAATGTTGTATAGACATGGAAACAGAAGGAAAAATCCTGCCATTATGTAAGGCACCGAACGAGTCTTGTTCAGAAGGTTTTTTGGAACTGCTCAGGTTTCGAGTTCCAGGCTCAGCTGGAAATAAACATTAATCTTGCCATTGCCTCCCTAGGACTTGACAAACAGGGAGTGAAGTCAACGTCTGCAAGCTGATACTAATGGTTTGATGACAGCTAGTGGTCTGTGCGCTTGCCTGCAAAGACGTTACACCACCATTCACAAGCAGGAGAAAACACTTATGTGTAAAGAAATCCAGGATATTATTAGTGCAGGCTACTTTAATCCAGGTGATTTTTCTCTAGGAGAATATTTTCTCTAATGTACAAAATGCAATTATTGCCTTGCAAATGAACCGAGCTCCTGAATCAAGGCTGTTAGAAGTTCTCAGTCCAGTTTTGCTGTCTTTGCCTTTGTTGCATTATTTTCTACTTAAACACAGGAAAACATATCCCTATAAACAGAGTAAGAGCTTGGTATGAAGCAGTGCTTAAAAATAAGAAAGCTACTCACAGTCCCAAGTCCCCACTTTCCTTTGAAAGTACATGGAGCCAATGTGAAAACAGAAGTTGCTTTTTCATAGACCTCAGTCTCACAAATCGTTTTAGCAAGGGCCCGGGGGGTGCCGACACGGATGTTAGCTTCGGCTGAGAGCTCTCATCGCCTGCTACGACTGAGCCCTTCACTCCTGCCCGGCTGTACTGTCCATTTGCAGTTCAGGGACCGGCTTTTATTATTAACTTTTTTTATTTTGGGGAGTGAATTGCTTAACGAGCACTATTGGTTGTTTTCTGGGGAATACAGATAAATGGTTTTGGCTGATGACACTACCCTGGGCCACTTTTTAAATAACTTACAGCTACCCTCTGACAACAGTTGCCAGAAGACTCCCGAGCTGTGCCAGGGATCCTCAACAGGAACAAAGCAACATAAGCTGCTGACTTCAATGCTGCTTCCTCCCAGCGAGCACAAAGCCTGGCAGCCGCCTGCTCGGCTTCTGACATAACATGTATTCAAAATTATCTTCCTGACATGATTCTCAGCAGTCAATACTGGTTTTGGTGTTTTTTTTTTAAGGAAAGGGAAAGGCATTTCTTTTAGCTTTTAAACAAAATCTAACGTTATCTAAAAGTCCACCTCACTACTTGGCAATAATTTCTAACATGCCCTTTAAAATTTTTCCGAATTTAGTCACTAATGATAGTTTTTACGGGACTTTCTTCTGTTTTTAACTGAGCATTTAAGGCACCTCCATAGACAGCAAAAACCCTCTGAGCTAATATGCAGTGCTTTAGCAGGCACAAAAGTATGGCTAACAATGTTCTTAAAAATGCTGCAAGAAACTGAAAGAAAATGAAAACAGTCAGCGAGACTATGCCAGGGAAGAAGAAACCCAAATATTTCTAGGAAACAGCATCTTACCTTGTCGCACGCACCCAATCTCTCTTTTTCTAAAAGTTTCCTGGTCTCCCTTTCCCAATAGGCCATCAACGCTTCCCTGCTGAAAGTCCCCGTCGGTGTTTTCTCTGTCAAGCTTTTCTGCCGTTGTCCCACCGGAAGGTTTCGGTCGGGCTCTATGTCCTCCAGCTCCCGCTCCAGCTCCTTCAGCTCCTCTTCAGTGAGAGAAGCGAGGAGCTCATCTTCATCAATGTCTTCATATTTACTGAGCTCTCTTCTGTAGCCAAAGGTAGACATGGTCCCGCTTGTTCAGGCTGGTGTGAACCTGAAGTGACTAGGCATTCAAGAAGGCTGAAGCAAGCAAGCTGTGTCTCGTTTGGTCAGCAACTGTTTCCCTGTGTAGCAGAGACACCCTTTTAAGAGTAATCACCGAGGGCTTACGACAATGCATGAAGGGATGAAAGCATGCTCCGTTTTAAGCATCAGACGTCAGCTAGACATCTGAACAGCAAGAATGTCCCAACACTAGTGTTTGCAGGTCCCTTAAAGAGGGGGATTATTGACACAGTGGCCATGGCCATATTTAGAGCAGGCGGCTAGCAGGAGAATACCAGCCTCGCGGACGGGGGGGCGGCAGCAAATAAAACCCCGGGCGCATTTACACCGACTTCGTGTCCAAACTGCAGTAGAGAAAGAACACAATGAAAATCCATTTAATCCTGAGCTGCCACAGGGGCTGGAAATAAAACACCCTCGCTGGTGTTCAGCGGACTTCCTCTCGTTTTCACGGTTTTTGAGCGGAACCGCGCTGTTAACCGGCCAAGGTGTTTGCAGGAGGTGGGGATCGGTGGGAAGGCAGCCCGAGGGGAGGAGGTGGCTGTGCCAGCGCGCGTGGGGAGCGCCGCTCCCGCAATGTCACACCTCCCATGTAAAAAATCACACAACTGGATTATTTATTATTTCCCCCCTTTTTTTTTTTCAAGGATGATCAGTGGGAAAATCAGCTTGACGCGTCCATTTGGAGCTTCTGTGAGATTTTTTTTTGTTGTTTCACGGGGAGAATTGCTCTGTGCTGGGGGATTGAGGGGAGTCCTGCAGAGCTTGAGGGGGAACCAGCCCTGGGTGGGCAGCAGGGCTCCCTCTTCATCACTTCTGGCAGCCCCTAGCAAATGAAGGCCTCTAGTGGCTATTTTAGTTAATGGCCATTGCTTGCTGTAGCTGACTGATGTGCAGCTGGAGAGTGCCTTTCCATTCTTAATTTTAACTGTATATAATTACCATGCCCACTAATAAATGACATTGTTCTGATATTATTTTTATAGACAGTTATCTTCCAATGTAAGAAACTACACAACGAAAGGTTAGAATTCACACTGTTCTTTTCTTTTCTCTTTAAGCAGTGTATGATGGTGAAGTAGCAATGTTTTCTGAAATGTAGAGGCCAGCAATGTCTACAAACCTGTGTTGAGAGAGAGGGAGAGGGACAGGAAGAGAGAAAGACAGAGAAAAGGTTGGTTTTGGTACAGGAAAGTAGGAGCGCATCTGTAACAACAACATATATTAACCTTATTAAATGTTAACACATGATGGGTTTATTTTTAGACAGTCAAGTCAGTATTTAATGGAAATGTAAGGGAAAATAAGTATAAGTATTGTTCTTGTCCAACATAATCTCTTTTTGGTTTGTATGGATTGGACACCTGAAATGTTGTATGATGTTTAGCCAAATTGCTCGTTTAGTTTTATTATTATGCATATTGCTTTACTGGCAATGGAGAGAGGACATAGAGCATGATTTTCATAAACAGATTTGATAAGAAATGACATTTTTCCTTTGATCATTCTTCTCTATGAATTTCATACAATTCAGCTTGCTCAAGAAGTGGGATGAAAGCTTACAAGCTTAGTCTCCCCTAACACATGAAATACATTAATAAAGCAGACTAAAGAATATTATGCATCTTAAAATAAAATAAATATTTGCAGGTCACTCACATTGACCAAATTTTTGTGTAAAATAAAGAGGAGGAAGGTACAAAACAATTTGGCTTATGGAGCTAAGAGTATTACCTTTATGGTGTCAGATACTGTGATGGGTCACATGTGTCTACACAAGTCAGTGGGTCAGTAGAAGTTCTATTCACTCTTTGAGCTGCACTTGCAGAAATGAGGCTTAGGCCAAATTCTGTAAAATATGAAACAGCAGGCAAAAAAAAAAAAAGTACCTTTTTTCTTTTAACTTTGCATTGTGAATGCTGACGTTGGCATTAATAAAATGTACGTAACAGAACTCCAAGCAATTTTATTTCTTCAATATGTCTAGGACAATGTCTCACTTTGTTATCATTCCAGTTATCCAGAGAAGCAGCACAATAAAATTATCTTTCTTGGGTGCATTTTTGCAGACAACATTTTGTTGCAAACATTTTTAGATGGAGTTGGGCAGAAAATTTGCACTGGACAGATTTTCTGTTGGAAAATGCCAATTGAAATTGAAATGCTTTCAGGAATATATTTTATTAGTACATTGACATGTACAACATTGATATGTACAATAATAAAAGCAAAAACATGGTGTTAAAAATGAAACCTATTCAAATATACTGTTTCCCAGAAAATTCTGAGCTTTCTGCTTTTCCTTTTTTCCTCAGATACAACAAAATTTGTAAGTCTCTGAATTTTCCTGGGCTGAGAGTCCATAATACAAAGTACAAACACACAGATGTTGGAATTGTGTCTTTAATATTTTCTATGGATAAATCAAAGAAACTTCAAAAAGCAACACGCATTACTCACTTTTAAAATAATATTCCAAAGGAAGATTTAGTCCAGTCCTTAGCAGCATCATGAATGTTACCTTCAATCCTACTCATTGCTGAGGCGTGATACAACGCTGAGCCAGTGGTGATGATTTTCTATATATAAAATGTCAGTGATGTCCATTCTATCCATGAGATAAGAGAATTTAAAGATGTTACTAAAGACTGACAATCATTTGATTGTAAATGAGTTCCCTGAAGCAGGGGAAACTGGCACAGTTAGGTGAGGTTATGAGAGGTTTGGGTCCTTTCTTGATGCTGTACATGTCACTCATGGTAATTTAGGACCCATTCCTTATAGGGAAGATTGACAGTACCCACTAACTTGGGTTTTAGGATTCCCTTTTGGGGGGTATTTGGCATTGTGCAGCTGGTCAGGGCTCAGTTCCTGAGGGCACCAGCCACTGCTGAAGCTGCCCACCACTTCAACAGTTCAGATCACAGGTTCCAACTTCCAAGAGGAACTCTGCTGCAAAGACAGGAGCGGTTGTGCTTTCCTGTTATTAGCATTCCTAAATGCCTTAAATCTTTTGTTCTCGTTCCACAGTCCCATTTCTCAGACATTACACACGTTCAGATTTCTAAAAAAAAAAATGAGCAAAAAAAAATAGCAGTCTGAGCATCATAGAATCATAGAATGGTTTAGGTTGGAAGGGACCTTAAAGCTCATCGAGTTCCAGCCCCCCTGCCATGGGCAGGGACACCTCCCACTAGACCAGGTTGCTCAAAGCCCCATCCAGCCTGGACTTGAACACTTCCAGGGATGGGGCAGCCACAGCTTCTCTGGGCAACCTGTGCCAGTGCCTCACCACTCTCATAGTGAAAAATTTCTTCCTAATATCTCATCTAAATCTACCCTCTTCCAGTTTGAAGCCATTCCCCCTCGTCCTATCACTACATGCCCTTGTAAAAAGTCCCTCTCCAGCTTTTGTTCTGCCTTACGTCCTAGGCTCTGTGCTCGATTAAACCATTACAAACAGCTTAGGAAGAGACCTTGTGCTAGTGAGGTGGCACAGTGAATTTCTTTCCATCACAGAAGGCAGGAGGGCAGAGCGTGAGCCATACGTAGTACATGAGGGCATGTTTATACTGGCTGCACTGACCACTGTTTGGGATGAATCCTCCAAAGTGCTTCACCACCTCCTCACAGAAAACCCAAACTCACCACCCTCCAACGCCCTGCTGAAATCTGGTACTCAGGGAATAAACCATTTCACATACACACCATGGAAACTCACCACTCAATCAATCAACAGAATTATTTAAAGGTTTGTTCCCTTCAGGACCTGAGCTAAGGAGAGAGAAAATAAGAACCGGGAGTGCCCATTTAACAGGAGCAGGATTCACTCTGCTGTTGCAGTTACTTGGCACTCAGGTTCCCGGCCTCAAGTGGGACAGAGCCCACTCAACAGCAGCTCGATTGCAGATGAGGCTTTCAGTCTTTCCTAGCCCAGGTGATCTGTTTTCTTAGTTTTAAAAGAAGAAACACTTCTAAATGTTTTTTCCTTTCCAAGCAATTAACTACTTCAAGCAGCACCCTAGGAAACTTTGTTCTGCTTCTTGCATGTTTCCACACTTTGGGCACATTGGCCCAATGGGTGGAAGGACGTGACCAACACCTGTGTTCCAAAGTGGTTCCATCTCAACGTGAGGAAAAACTTCTTTACTTTGAGGGTAACAGAGCACTGGAACAGTCTGCCCAGAGAGGTTGCAGAGTCTCCTTCTCTGGAGATATTCAAAACAACCCATCTGGATGCGTTTCTGTACAACCTGCTGTGGGTGAACCTGCTTTGGCAGGGGGGTTGGGCTCGATGATCTCTGAAGTTCCCTTCCAAACACGACCATCCTGTGATCCTGTGATTCTGAGGGGTGGTACTCAACCCTGCAGGGCAAAGCCCACAGTTAAAATCTTACTTCCACACGGATGAGTGCAGGGAAAAGTCCAGGCGAGCAAAGAGAGGGCTGCACAACCTTGTCCTCAGGCGCAGGGCAGGGCCGTCCCCAGGACAGTGGCTATTTCAGTCACGGCTCCTGAGGACAGCCTGTCCGCCAGATGCGTTGGCTCGTACTGAGCTGCAGTCCCACGCTGCAGGAACAGCTCCAGTTGCCACAGAGCCCATTAAAAACAATGCACCACAGCACAGCTGGGCTTCCTCCATCTCTCCCGCCACCCTTCTGCCTGCGGTGCTTGCTCCTGCCATCCCCCATCGCTTTTGCACCCCTCGTTGCTCAACCAGCTCCTTCCCTCCTGCTGCCCCCTCATGCAGACCCCCCGGCTGCACGGCCTTCTCCACCCCTGGCCCTGCAGGACCCCCTCGCCCGCCTTCCCCGCACAGCCCCTCACTGTCCTCACCTGCCTCCACAGCCCCTTCCCTGACCTCTCCTTCCCTCCTCTCCTCGCACGCCCCCTCTCCTGTCCCCATGCTTCTCCCTGCCTGCCTTCCCCCTCCCACCTATATCATTTTTTTATATATATACACATACACACACACTAGATATATAATATATACATATATATTGAAGAAGGTAGATTTCAATTAGATATTAGGAAGAAATTTTTTCACTGTGAGGGTGGTGAGGCACTGGAACAGGTTTCCCAGAGAGGTTGTTGAGGCCCCATCCCTGGAGGTGTTCAAGGCCAGGCGGGATGGGGCTTTGAGCAACCTGCTCTAGTGGGAGGTGTCCCTGCCCATGGCACAGGGGTGGGAACTAGATGATCTTCAAGGTTCCTTCCAACCTAAACTATTCTATGATTCTATGATAATTATTACATATAATTATTACATACAATTGTAGATGTAATAATTATATATAGAATCATAGAATAGAATGACAGAATCGTCTAGGTTGGACCTTTACGATCACTAAACCATGTCCCTAAGCACCGCATCTACCCATCTTTTAAATACCTCCAGGGATGGTGATTCCACTGCTTCCCTGGGCAGCCTGTTCCAATGTTTGATAACCCTTTTTCCTAATAACCATCCTAAACCTCCCCCGGGGCAACCTCAGGCCATTCCCTCTTGTCCTATCTCTTGTTACTTGGGAGAAGAGGTGGAACACCATCTCCCTACAACCTCCTTTCAGGTGGTTGTAGAGAGCGATAAGGTCTTCCCTGAGCCTCCTTTTCTCCAGACTAAACAATCCCAGTTCCCTCAAACAATCCCAGTTCCCTCAAACAGTACATATAGTACACATAGCACATATATAGTGCATATTGTTATTATATCTGCAATTATAATATATATATTTTATATATGTGTGTGTCTGACTTTCTGTGTGCTGCTTCTACAGGCCCAGGTTGAAGGCAGAGTCCAAATCGGCCTGAAGAGACAAGGGGTCAGCAACCTGGCACCTAAACAGGACCGCGAGGCAGACTGATGGCACAAGCTGTAGCTCTTTCCCCCAGGAGACCAGCGTAACTTGTGAAAATTGTGCACACCACACTGTTCCTGAAAAGGATGTGTCATCACCCACATTTAACAGTGGTATCAGCAGAGCAAATGGGATAAAGCGTGCGCTGGAGGCATTTGAAGGAACAATTTTTCAGCTGCTTTTCTCTATGCCAGATGATTCTGTTGTCCAGTCCATCTCTGCTGGCGATGCCATAAACAGGGAGTCACACAAGAGAAAAAGATCTTTCCCTTCATCCATGCTGGGGAAACAAATGTGGGGTAAGTTTAAAGATGACCCTGAACAAAAAGCAATCTTTGCTTGGGAGTCGGACTCAGCATCTTAACTCAAAGACAGATTTTTCCCAGTGACCCCTGCAGCACACCCAGGCTACCGGGAGGGCAGATTCCAGGTCCAGATCGTAGCTTAACAACTCGGACCCATTACAAACAGTGATCAGGTTTCACTCAAAAACATGCGCATGTGGGCTGCCTTATTGCCCAGATTAGTTTTGAAAACAGCATTCCCAACAGCTGCCGGGGCCATAACCAGAAGTCTATATACAACACTATATAGCAACAAGCTACGGGGCAACTGCTAATCTGATGTATTTTGACGGTGGGGGTGTTTGGGTTGCCTTGCTTGTCAAGAAGACAGAAGAGTTATAGCTAGCGAAGAAGTGACTGGGCTCTGATAGGATGCGTCTTGGAAGGGGAGTCAAGAGGTTGACCTGGCTGCAGGCAAGCACCAAGGAAAAAAATCATCTGGATGCAAATAAGAATGCTTCTAGAGTACCAAATTCCTCAACCTTTGATTAAAAGAAGGAAAACTCACTGCCCACATTGCACAGGCACCTGGTGTCCTTCATCCCTGGATCCTGAAGGTCTATTTGATTATACAGTGAGGCACGCATGGGTGCCAAGGGAGCGGCAGAATTGGGCTTTACTGTCCCTTTTGCCCACCTGAATCACACTACAAATGGGAAAGCAAGGGGGACAAATAAATTTTACTGAGCAAACGTCAGTAATGTTTTCCTAGTTTTCTTTCCTTCCCACACACCCAATGCTTTCTAATCATCTTGTGTCAGTACACTGTCATGTTCTGTAATAACACTGTGAGATGAATCTGCTCATCTTTGACAGCACAAACTATTCCTGCCCGGGTTTTGCTCAAAGCGAGTGCTCCGCCACATCGCTGCAGACTGCCCATTTCCTCGCTGCCAGTTTCTGCCACACCAAAAAAGATAAACTGCTTTGTACGCAGTGATGATCTTAACGCTCTTGCTTTCATATAGCTGCTCTTATCCCTCAGGAAGAATCTCAGTGTGCTTTACAAACCTTGCCAACAGATCTACAGACTATATATAGAAATCATTTCACTCGCTACTGATGTACAGCCATAGGGTGACCACAGCAGCTGTTTGGAATTATATCGCGACATTGCTCAACAGGTTTGGAGAGGAAGTAGAGGCCACTGTATTGCAAAGAAAGTGGCAGAGGAACCACTGTGTGCACAAAAAATGCGGGTTTTGGAAGTGCCATTTGAATTGGCTGCTGTTAATGCATCTACAGTTAACCTATTCTTTCCCCCAAAAATCATGAGAAAAAAAAGGTAACATCTGCCAACGTAAGCATTATATTATTCATGGTAGTATTTGCAAATACACCATAATTTGCATCTCCAGGTCAAGTAGTTATTAAATTATAAGTGATTATTAAAAGTGCATGGATTTAATCCCTTTTTAATGCCGTAGTCCCAGACAGTTCGGTGTAGCTTTGCCAAACCTACAGTATGTCATTCAGATAAAAAATTGCTCTGTTCCTTTACACACAGAGAGCAATACAGGTACCTACTTCTATGTTTAGCATTTCCTTGGTTTTCATCACTTTTTTTTAACAGCATGTGTTTATTCATGTGTTTATTCATTTTATTTTCTTTTTTTAAAGGAGTTCTCAGCAATATAAACAAGTGACGTAATTCATAGAGAATTAAATACAAACAGCAGTACAAACTAAGTAAATTCTCTACTTTATTGTCCTTATTTATGTCTATTTTTTTAAATAGCCCGTATTAATGATGATGGCAGTTGTGGGCACCAAATCTACCAAGTGCAGAATATGCAGAAAAAAAGGCAATGGTTTTGCCTAATCAAATGCAGAGATTTCTACTGAACATGGGAATTTTGAAAATTAAATTTAAATACCTTGCACACGTCACCAGAGTTACACTGTTACATCAGTCTTATGACTAGTAACGATTTACTAATATATTTTTACAGCTTTTCTGGAGAGGCATGAAACACAGGTTCCTTAGGGAATATTTCTCCTGATCTAAGTACCTCTTTTGCTGGTGTGAGTGACACTTAAGGGAGCACTTTAGAGAGAAAATGTTTTCCATTGCAATATATACCTTTAAATATTTATACAGTAATTTGGTGCACTTACCCATGTACTTCTTTCTGATTTATCCAGCAGGTGAAGAATCGGGATGGCTTTCTTTGAAGACTGCTCCATGCATTTGGAGACAGACGGTGTATTTTTGAATCAAGGTCATTATCTGTAGGGTGCAGAAGAGGACTCTGAAGGATAGACACCCCGGGTGGCACAGTGCCCTTTTTAATTACTGCAGCCTAAACAAACAATTTCCACTAGAAAGGTCAGGAAAAGAACAAGGCAGAATAGGGCCATTAAGGCTGAAAATCGCTTTGGTTGGAATTACTTTGCTTGATACTATTTCCCTGAGCATACGTCTATCAGACCTAAGGCTGACATGAAAAAAATAGTAGGGGGAAGGCTTTAAAAGGATGGATTTAGCAGGTAGACCAGAGCTGTGGCAGAGTACACCAGAGAGGCAAAGCTCGTAACACAGAAGACACAGAGGTGAGGGCAAGAGACTGCTGATTAGGCGCGTATTACAGAGAGTGATGGAAAAGCAAAAGAGATGAGACTTGTTCTGTAGAGATAAGCAATGGTGAATTTACATCACTTCTCTCCATGCAAACCATGAGATATTTTAGAAGCTTTTTTTCTGCCACAAGTAAGGGTCAGGAAAAATCCCTTTGCCCTACACCAAGGCAGACACAAAAGAGCCTGCAGCTTTGTGACTGTGTTTTTCCATGCATGACTCCCGTATCATCAGCAACAGTCTGAGAAAGGGCAGCGCAGGCACAAAGCGCCTGAGCCAGAAGAGTAACTGCTGCAGTGGAACAGTAAAATTGACCCCTTCTGACACCCAGAACAAGGATCTGCTGCGCCAGCTCCCAACATCAGATGGTAGCCAGTGGATGGAAGCTTTATAGATGGCACACACAACATTACGACCCCTACAGGGAATAGCTTGTGACATACAGAACTCATGGCCATGGTTTGGTCCTTCACCCAGCTATGAAAACACTTACAGCTACAAAGTCCATCTCGCCGGTGCCGCAAAGGCTGATGTAACCACTGTTGAATGTCTGGCTCCTGGGAGAGCTCATCAGTCTGGTGCAGCTGCTTGTGTCAGATTTTATGAGAATCACAGACCAAACGATGCCTCTGCTTTCAAATATTGTCCCCAAACCAATAGGAGTCCCTACACCAGAGCATGCCTGAATCAACGCCAGGGCATTTAATTACTTCTAGCCACTGTCGCCCATAGGATGGGCATGCCATGGAATTGGGTTGCGGTGGAACACCCCATGAGTCACACCCAAATAGCAGAGAAAATTACATCCCAGTGTTGCAAGGGTTCAATCACAGTCCACGCGGGGTGGGGGGAAGGAGTAATTTTTTCCTACCAATTTCTCCCTCCAGCTGGAGCTGCTGCCTTTGCCTCTTTTCACACAACCACCTGTCCTGGACCAGTTACATTTCCACCACCATGTACTCAACTCCGTAAAAGTAGTATTCGGTGGTCTGGCTGCAAAACATGGGAGTCGAAAGACTTGTGTGCAATTCCTGTCAGTGCCATAAGCGTGACACAGGGTAAAGAGTTCCCTTTCCATGTCTACCTCACCTTATGTTCCATTTAAAACAAAGTCTTGTCCCTTCTGCCTCCATTCAGTTCACAGATGCCTTGGAAGCATTAAATAAGATTTCTCATAACATTGGACTTCCTTTAGCATATGGAGGGGAGGTGTGTGGTGGTTGAATTCTTCAATAAATAAACAACTTCAATGCTGAAGGACAGAAAAGCCTTAAAACACGATTAGGCCACCTTCTAGAACAGGCTACCAAACAACACGAAGGGTTGAAATGTATTGTTTCAAAGCTAAACACAATAATATCATGTCTTTTTAGCTTACCTAACAATATCCTCAGGACAGTCCATGATATTTTAAAAACTTGGGGCAATGCTCTGTCCTAGACCTGAATGCTTTGATGCCGCAGGCAATGTAACTATTGCCTGAGGCGTGTATAAAGTCCTAAATATAAACCTTGGCCCATGAACTAAAATTACTAATGGAATTTGGCTCTAGCCACAGAAAGGGTTTAAAATCTCCCATCTAAAGCCCTATTTGATCATGTTTCCTTAGCTGGTTGCAGTATACTGTATCAGATATGTGACTACCCAGATTCTTGTGCTGTGGCCACTGTATTCATTAAAATTACTGCTATTTAAGACATTGTTATTAAGCCTGTATTTCTGTTTAGCAATTCCCACACAGAAATATCGGTTTATAGGTTATGCAGCACACACGCCTGTAGCCTGGTATGTCCAGGATGTATTGGCCAGCAGAGCCTTGACTGTGGACAGCCGTGTTGGGTTCACTGGGCACTCTGTGCTCAGGCCGTGCCTGGAGTCACCAGTCACCCAGCACATCTTCCCATCAGGGGTCGGGCCCAGATGCCAGATACCTGGGAAATTTTCACAAGTCACCAAATTCTTCTTTTTCATTTTGGCCAAAGTTCCCGGGAAAAAAAACAGAAGACATGTCTTGGAAAGCCAGATGAACAGTAGCCCCAGTGAGAGCAGAATCAGCAATTAAGCCTTCTGTTCAACCCTCTACATGTCCCAGAGCAGCTTTTGGAAGTGGATTTTACATCTCTGACTGAGGTGTTAATAAGCTATATATGTCAATGACATCCAGCAAATGAGGAGAAGCTCTGAAGAACAGGGAGAGTCAGAGTAGGGAGAAGGGCAGAAGGCTGCTTGAGCTGACTTTTGGTTTGTGTGAGTGTGGGTATGTGTGCGATAACCAGGGTATCTCTTAAGTTACACACTTAGCTAAACTCTGACTATGCACTATGTAATCCTGACACCTACCAACTGAAATCTTTTCTGAATTTCAGGGGTTTGGACTCTTCTTTGTCTTTTTTCCCCAAGATGGAAGGGATGGTAGAATAGCAAAGGGAGTAAGTGCAATCCACTTTGAACAGAATGATTTAAAGAACATTTAATCAGATGGGTTTTTTTTCTAGATGTGCAGAAGCATACTGACAAGCATCACAGCATGACTGAGGGTGTTGTTTAATCTGGTCAAGAAGTGATCTGTCAAATCTCTGTAGGAAACGTAATTAAAGTCACAACATTGCAACATTCCTCAGCCAAGGGGATATGCTGCTCGATTTCCTGGTTGGTTTGTCCATCAAAATCTACTCTTTCTTTAAAAAGCCTACTTAAAGTCCCTCAAACTTTGCCAAGCATTAAACCATCCAGTACCGGCATACACAGCAGTCATACCTGGGAGCAAACACTTTGGAAAAACAGCTAAAAAGAATCTTTGAAGTGTTTGGAGAATTTTGTAATAAGACTATGATTTTCCATGTACTAAACGTACTACATTTCATGCCAATTACATGACAGAGATGTGCATTTAGCGGTTTAATTTTCTTTGCCAAGCTAAATTAGACATTTATTTTCCTTTACAGATAAACTAGCACTACAAACTCAGCAGCAATTGTATTCATCATCTTCATTGGGAAGACCATCAGGAAAAAATCTTCCTTTATTCTTTATTAATGAGTTCCCTTTTAAAGCACACTGTTCTACATAATTATCGTGTCCTTATTCTGATTTTAGGCTATATTTAGATAGTACAACGTGTTAAAACATGAGCTTAATGTACTAGTTTTGAAGACAAATTTGTTCCCATAAAAGAGCTATTAACAACAAATAGCAGAATGTTGTGAATGTATATAAAACACCAAGCAGCTCTTCAGCTAGTAAAAAATAGTGAGGAAATGAGTCAAATTACAGACTGTATGCAGTTATTTTTAAAAACTATTCTAATTGTATCCCTTTTCCATACAGATCATATTCTTTATATAGGATATAGTTCTTGAGAATTGGTGGAAGTGGAAATTTCTTCATCGATGACAGTTTCTGGAGTCTCCTTAACCCCAAGAGTTTACGTATTTTCAGACGACAGAGATGTTTCAGTGGGCGAGGATTATCTAAAAATAATAGTGAGAGAGAAATGGTGGAAAAATCAATGCCATTATTAATGACTGTAAGCCAGTTCACAATCCCCAAACCTGCTCTAATAATATTAATATCAAAATCTGTTACCTTGGGGCGTTATTAATTTGCCACTTCTGAATAAATTACCATGATTTTCACTTCAAAATTGTGATGATACATGCTGCTGACATTAATCAAACTTCTTCCACCACATATCTGCCTTTTTTGGTCTCACTTTTAGAAATATGCACACTGTACTGTCTCCAAAGCACCCATCTGAACACCTAAACAAGGACCTTATTTAGCATAATCAATGGTAACTGATGAACGATCTCTCCTCTACCTAGGTGCACATCCTAAAAATTGCACGTTGAGGCCAGCTGTGGCACTTTCCATTTCTGCTGTATCAATAAGGCACCAGGACCCAACCTTACCACGCTTGGGCCTGCTGAGTCTTCTACACAAATACCTCTTATCAGAATTTACATCAGTCAGAGAGTTCCGTTTAATTTAGCCTTCCTGAACAGAAAAAAACCTTTCAACGTATGTGAAATAACAAAAAGACTTCCTCTGCATTCCAGTGTAAAATACTTAAGCAAAATTAAATACAGGGTACCAGTTTTAAACATGGATATTTTGCTTTTTAGCAACTGATGTTAAATCAAATTCTATTTAAAAGTAAAAATAAAAAATCAAATAAAATTAATTCATGCAAAGAGAACATTTAATATGTTCGCCAACAGATTTTTTTAAGTTAAGGTGGGTGAATCCAATTGTTGGTGCCACCAATGGTGGAAGGTCCAGGCTAACGTGTAGAACTTCAAAAGTCAAGCATACATAAGAAATAGTATTCAATTACAGTATTAGTAATTGCAACTCTAGATGTATATCATGTAAACCAGAGCTAGCAAATGATGGTAAACAGATTGTGATGGTACACTCATTGTCACCACCTACCACCTTGAACATAATGGGATCTAAAATATGCTTTTATGATAACCCTTGAACAATAAATAGACTTGAGAGTTTGAGGGAGCAAAAAGGAGGATGGAAGTGTGAGCAATATTCCTCAATAAATAATGTTGTGCCCCACAGCTGTGCAATGACTAGTGTCACGTGGGTTAATACGGAGTTTGAGAAGTACCCCAGTGGTCTTGCTTAAGTAAAAGGGCTTCCCACCCAACAGTGGTATTCCTTATGAGATTAATTCTCACCAGGTGCACGTTTGCCATATTTAGTCTGATTAACTGCTTTATGATCAGTGGCAATAGGTGAAGATCTGTCTTAATGTGAGGACTGGATGACAGACACAACCTGGTTCTTAGCGAGTACACTCTTAGACTGCTAAAACATTTTGGATGAATGTGACCTGACATACACAATTAAAGTCTCCTATTATAAGTCATAATATAATTAACTGGAAGTTAGATATTTACCCAGTATCTGACGTATCTCTGTCCATTCTTTCTGTGTTTCTAAGACAAACTTAATTTTTGTGCATAGAGGAACATAATCCATGTAATCTATAAAAACACGAACCACTTTTCCTGCTAAATGTTTCAACCAAGGAACAGCAATAAAGTCACAGAACTGAAAGGGAAAACACATCAAGTCATAATTTCAAAATCTGTGCAGAGGAATGCCAAAATTTTAAAGCAATTACACAAGATAATTTAAACAAAGTATTAGCAATGACCTTTAACAGTCATAAACTGATGTCTAGGTCGGTTACTTTAAAAGCCATTTTCCTCCATACTTAACCTTCGTGATCCCTTAATTTGTCTGGACAGGCCTGAAGGCTAATAACTATTATAACAGTGCTAAACTTTGCAGCACTGTTTGGTTCAACAGTGATATCTCTTTGGAAACACATCTACTCCACTGGTTAGGACAGGAACAGAAATTCCTGAATCCTGCCTCATGATTTCTTAAAACTTCCTTCCTAAATCTCTAATATATGAAGTCCAACCTAAAACCAGTCTATATACATAATTTTCTCTATCTCAGAGTACAAAATGAAAAATGACTGGTTTATTTTTAGGGTGTTTTAAAAAGAGGATTTTGCTAGTAGGTTAATCTTAATTCTGCACAATAATCTGTAATGTTTAAAGTTGGCTGAAAAGAGCAAAGTGAAGAGAAGGAAGGAAGGTATGTATTTACTGGATTATCCTTTATTACAGAAGAAGTCCATCCAGGGAGAATCTCTTCCTCTGGAGTTGACCACACAAAAGAATTTCCAAAGATATCTTGATGCATACAGTCAAAACACATCTCCACATTATATCCATGATTGAGCAACAGCCTCAGCATCACCTCATCATTCAAAGCATACTGAATGGCGCTGGGGAAATGCGTATCATTAACCAACATAAAGTAGCAATTGACATTTGCTCCATAAGATAGGAGCAGCCTTACAACTTCATGGTTGCCAGCTCTCACTGCCACAAGAAGACAGTTCAAAGGATCCTTGTTTGGATTTGCCCCTGCTTTGAGCAGTATTTCGCTGCAAAGAATGTCATTGTTAGAAACAGCAAAATAAAGTGCAGTTTTCCTTTCGTCATCGTAACTATTCGAAATGTGTTCGGCCAAGAGAGTATTGACATCAAAACCATTTTCAATCAGGAGCTCTAGGCACTGCGAGTTCTGGCCATCTGCTGCTGAATGAACAGGGCTCAACCCACTTTTCTGGATTGCAGTTTGGGATGTTACCGGAATGAGATACTTCAGGGCCCTAAAAAACAGTGAATAAAACTAGTTAGGCATAGCTTCCCCGCATGAAGAAAAGGACCCTCATCCAGCTGCATGCTAAATTAGCGGCTAGATGCTTTACACAAGAAGATCCAAACACAGAACCACCGGTTTTGAGCACTGTCAAATAAGACCTTGTGTTTAGTTTTTTTTCAGTGGTTTGCCCTTAGTTCTAAGGAGTATGTTTTGCTTTTTGCTTTGTTTATGCTAAAAAAACCCCCTTCAAAGTCAATTCAAACTAATGTAACACAGATAGTTCTGAAATATAAAGGATCTATACATTTGCCAATTTACCACAGTCTTCTTCAATGTGACCTTGTGCCACATTTCACCTTAAAGAAAATGTAATGTCCAAGCTTATACTCACAGGTAATGCCCCTCATAAGCCGCTTTGTGTATGGGAAGCAGTCCTGCCTTATTAGGCACATTGCCACTTCCTCCGTATTCCAAAAGAAGGGCTATGCAGTCTGGGTTACCTCCTCCGGCTGCTTCAAACAGTATCGATGCACCATCATCTGCTAAGGCCTGGACATCTCCACCTTGAAGGAGGATACGAGGATGCAGAGTTTATAATTATATCCAAAATTATTTGCAGATCATCATAAAAACAAGCCCAGAGGACTTTCCTCTTCATTTTCAGATGTATTTAAGTTGAAACTTCACTAAACCAAGAATTATTTCCTGTACCAAATTTAAAACTGAAAGGCAAAACAAGAGTTGTACAGATGCAAGTTCAAATGCTCACCTGAGTGGGGTCTGCTTTGAATGTAAGTGTTATACTTGAGGATTTTCAAAACTCTTGCATATTTCAAAAATACTTCATGTAATTAATTAATACCAGTATAATTCTGTACAAGGAAGGGAGGGAAGGAGGGAGGGGAAGAAGGGGAAGGAGAAGGGAGTAAAGAGAAATAAAGAAGGGCAAGAAGGTCCCTCCTTGACTGAAATGGATTGGTATCAACTCTGCCACTCCTCTCGCATGCACTATGGAAATGTGTAAGCATGCCTCCAGCCTAGCAGGAACACTCACAGATGCTTTCTTTCCTTCCAAGAAACCAAATCTTCTCATTCATTGCTACTCTTTCTTTCTTTTCCGTGATCACCCTAAACCACCTCAACAACCAGGCAAGATGTATGCCACTGCAGAGTGTATTTCCATTTTACCTGACTACATACCTTTATGGATAAGATGCTCCAGCACATCACAGTGACCATATTCAGCAGCAACACCTAATGGCGTTACTCCATATCCATCCTTAAGGTTCACATTTCCACCGTTCTTCAGAAGAAGAGCAACAATGTCTTTGCGCCCCTGTTTTGCAGCTTCATGCATTGCTGACCAGCGTTTTACGCATGGCTGGTGGATGCTACAGTTGTGTTTAATCAGCGTGGATACCATGTCAAAAGATCCCCTTCTTACAGCTTGAAGACATTTTAAAAAGGAAGAAAATAATACATTTTCAGGTATGTTGTCTTGAAAGTTAAAGACATCTAATAAGTTTAGAAAAGCTTTTCCTTGTGCACTGATAGGAGGAAATTAAAAAGATTTCCAGTCCTAGAAATCTGGGAATCCATTTTACGGGTAAATAAACGGTAATGTCAGTTGCTCGGGAAATCAAGGCAAAACAACACAAGCTGGAAAATACGTCAGTTTGGGGCACAGAGGGCAAAAGCAGCACCGCTTCGATTCTGAGAAAGCAGAAGCAGGTGTACCACAAGGAAAAGCAACAATAAAAACAATTTATTACTCAAATACGGTCCTTATTTCTAAAGTTGGTGCAAATGTAACCGTGTCTCCAGAAAATTCCACTTGTGACTTTGCCACCTGGTAACTCTAATCCTAGCGTGAACTCAGTCGCTGCCGTCAGCCAAAATACAGTTGACATCTGTCATAGTTAAAGGCCATGTTTTGCCCTTTTGAGGTTCCGGGTTTGAAATATTCATGGATAACTACACCTGCAAATTATTTACATATAAAATAGCGATCCTGAATAAGAGTCTGATTTTACTTTTGAACTACCCTTTGGAACAGCAGATCTCTCCGCTGACTGGCGGGGCAGCTGAGGGAGATCAGCATTGTAGGGTTAGCAAATTTAACTTTTGTGAATGTCCCATTATACAAGTAAGAAGGTTTTTAAGAGCCAGTCTTCATAATTATCCACAATTGCTTTGAAGTAGAGTACCAAATGCACCTGGAAGCAGAAATCATCCCACTAGATAGGTACTTCTTCAGCATTTACCTTTGTACTGAAGAGCCCTTTAATCCAGCGCTTGAAAATTAAAAGGAGTAACTAAATCATAAGCATCATCTATTAAGTGTTAAGCACCTGATCCTCTGTTTCACCAGACTAAGACTGAAATGTATGATGCATAACAGTATCTACAGCCACATTTTCAGTGCCAAGTGACACAAAAACATAAAAAGCATCACATAAACAATACACAGCTGACAAACCTCATTTTCAGGAGTTTGTACAGAGAAATATTTAGGAAAATAAATTGTCATTATAGGGAGGAAAGATCATTTTCGTAAGCTCTAGTTATTCTTTGCAAGGTTCACTAAAAGCAAAGGCTGAAAATAGCTTAAAAGTTTCACAGACTTACAATTATTTAAAAGAGCTCAAACAACACAAAGCAAGACATTGCAGAGGAACCCTCTAGAAATACCTCAGGGCCTTAAAATATTAATACAGTAATTGCATCTCATCGTAGTTAACAACATTCAGAGAACTGAGTATTTTAATACTGATAATTGCATTACATATTGATTTTCTAATATTTTATTAATATCATAGATTAATTCGCTTCAGAAGAATGGAGATGTTTTGACATTCAATAGAAATTAAAAGCTGATACAGCTAAATTACTCATGTATAGTAAAGCTCATTTAAGTCTACCAATAGCATCAAATCTTCCAAAGGAAACATCTTTCTTTAGATTAAGGTATTACTTAGAAATGTAGTTGAAGTTCATTTTCAGTGCAAGAGGGGAAAGAAATGAGACGGGAGATTTTGAAATTGAAAATACCTGCATACTCCTGAAGAAATCATCTGATAAAATTAAAAATCTCCAATAACCTCCAGACCTCCAGAAAAGGTACATTCAAGTTAAAGCAACAGCTTATTCTTGTACCATACTTTTACCTTAAGATGGTCAAATAGGACCAGGTTGCTAAAGGTCTTACAGCACCTGAAGATACCAAGAAGGTGCCTTGAACAAAAAAAACCAGATCCCCTTTTCTCAGCAGCAGCTCAGCAATCACCTAAAGCATAAGCAGAATCTTTAAGAGCAGCTCAGTGATCACCTAAAGCATAATGAGTGCTGAACGGAATGGTGGGTACATTTCACCAAGTGCTGGGCACTTAGGGTCATCTAAAAAGATGACCAGCATCTAAACCACACAAGCCAGCAGAAGTACTCGGGTGAATACTTAGCAGAGGGGAAGTGTTGCCATTCACTTTGTTTAAACACAGAGAGGAGGCAATTACCAATAAGAAGCGGAGTTTCTCCTTTGTCATTTGTGGTATTGGGCCAAACACCCTTTTCCAATAACGTTCGTACATTTTCCGCAAAGCCAGCTTTTGCTGCCAAAGTTAATGGTGTTTCTCCATCGCATGTTTTGTATTCCCACATTGTTTTATAAGATGCTAGAGGTAATAAAGTGAGAAAAGATAAAACAAAATTAAAGCATAAGGCTGTTAAGACATACACATACACCAGAAATCCTTAAACGCTAAGGCTTTATGAAAATTACTTGTAATTATGTTTAACTTAACCTAACTAGTACTGCCCAACACGCTGAATACTGCACAGTAACTTTTGCTCTGTCTGTAGGTTTCTGAACAAAACCTTAAAAACGGGCCAAGTTCTTTGCTGCTGTAAATTGATGCAACTTTCCCGAAGAGAAAATTAGCCTGAATATTTTATACAATGTAAGCAAGATGCTCCAGGGAGGAGCTAATCATAACTGTTTTTTAGTAAATAGTTCTAGCCTGTTGTGGATGGCTGCTTATTGCTCTATGTTTCTTCGCTGCTCCCCTTATCTTGTGGGATATTTTTACCTTACTCACCATCTAAAATGATTTCAAGTATTTGCTGAATTGGCTGAGCTGCAGCCTCATGCAGTGGAAACCACCCTCTTTCATCAGCTTCATCCAAAGCATATTTCTGTTTCACAAGTTCTTGGAGCCCAAATACATGACCTTAAAAAATCCAACAGATAAAGGAGATGCAGTTGGAAAAATAATATACCGAAAGCTCAGTTTTGCAAAGGGACTATTTTATTTTAGGGTTTTTACCTTGCTTTATGGATGTTACAATTTTCCTATTTTCGTCACTAGGTGGTACAAAACTATCCAAAAAAAGAGCAGAAAATAGAAAATATAAACAAAAAGTAGATGCATTATTTTATTTATTCAATGCTTTCCTTTAGGTTCTCATCTGAGCCAACTTTCCTTCGAATACATCAACTACAATCTTGATTGGCCTTGTGACCTCCTAAGCTACATCTGTTCTGTGGCATTCAGAGCATCCAAAGTTCACGAGTTAGGCACAATTCCTGCTGAGAGTTGACCTGATAAAACTCCTAATTTGGTAAAGAATTCTGACCTGGACTAAAAATCTGTATTTGCCGCACACTACAGAAATGAGCCCGTCAGATTCGGAAATATTTGAGAAAAACAAAATCAACGTTTCTATTTTGTTTACCCTTTTCAATCATTGCTTCAGATAATGCTTCACTGAGAAAGGGGCATAATAGTCAAACTAAGAACTGTTTTAAGCATGATATAAGGCACTATATCAATGTCTCAAAACGCTCTTAAAATATGGCATAATCTCTAACACATACTGAATTGACAGTACCTGTCATTATAGCTGGAAGACACTGGTGGTTTGGCCCCATTTGATTCTTGAATGCTAAGCTGTATGGCATACTCAGTGAGCAGATCTTCAACCAAATCTTCTCTTTCATCCATCATTTTTTTATGGGGAGCTATAATGACAACCTATTTTGAAATACACACAAAAACATACTGCTAAGGATCATATCTTGCTTAAGGTATTTTTTATAATAAAATCAGGTGTTTCCATAAATTTCTTCTAATTTAATGTTTTGGTGAGTTAACTCCTATCTAAACATGATAACATTTCTGTTTGAAATGGTGATAGAGAAGAAAACAACCCTGGAAACATTTAGTACTATACATGCCATTTAGGAAAAGCTCTTTTTGTTTTTCACACACTATATTTGTCGTCTACAGACAAATACTGGACAATTTGTGAACCACGAAAAAGACACTTTTCCTCTTTAGAAAGCTCTGGTCATCAAGTCAGTGAATACATGATTTCCATACAAGCATGAATAATGAACAGTTATCACCCACATGCATGATTCCTATCAAACACAGGCATTCACAAGGAACATAAACACAAATACATGTACATTTAAAAATTATAGACACAAAAAAGAAAAACACTCAGATTGAGGATTATTTACAGAGAGGGTCTGCAGTTCAGAATGAAACACATGATCAGTTCTAAGGGTGATCACACATTGTACTTATTCAGGACTTACACAAACATCAAATTATTTCAGAGCAGCTCTGAATTAACTTGACTTTTTTG
>NW_009648043.1:5059710-5077487 GCF_000708025.1 Charadrius vociferus
CCAGGGTAGCACTGGCAGCAGATACAAGATGGATCCACCAACCAGTGCCATTTGGACGCAGGATTTCAGTGTGCGAAAGCCCACAGTTTGTCACTACAGTTTAGGTGGTGACACGTCACCCAGTTCTGAATTCAGAAGAACTTTACTATCTTGCAATGGTTAAAGGGGGCTTGTAAGAAAGATGGGGACAGACTTTTTAGTAGGGCCTGTTGTGATAGGACAAGTGGTAATGGTTTTAAACTGTAAGAGGGTAGATTCAGACTAGATAAAAGGAAGAAATTTTTTACAATGAGGGTGGTGAAACACCGGCACATGTTGCCCAGAGAGGTGGGAGATGCCCCATACCTGGAAACATTCAAGATCAGGTTGGACTGGGCTCTGAGCAACCTGACCTATTTGAAGATGTCCCTGCTCACTGCAGGGGAGTTGTACTAGATGACCTTTAAAGGTCCCTGCCAACCCAAACTATTCTATGATTCCATGAAAAGTTTTCAGCTGTAACCTGTATTCACCTCTCCTCTCCTCGAACTGGATGGGGATGTTTTCTCAAATAAAAAGTAAGGGATTTGAGCAAGACTATACCAAATACAAACCCTACTTTATGTTAGTATAATAATGTACAAGAATTTTTGACTTCATGGACAGGTAGTTGTACAACATTATAATGGTTTGTGTCATTAATTATCACTTTTAATAATGATTAATATATTAAAAAAAAACAAACAACAAACCACAAACGCTTGCAAATCTTGCTTTATTTTGACACTGCCAAGGCATGGTCTACCAAAGCAGATTAAGGAATCTGGAGTCTTTGCACTACTTTTGCAGTCACAAAGTTTAATGGACGTTTGCAGGAGTTTGGTAAACATGCCCGGGTGATGCTCAAGCCATGCCAGTTATTATTTTCAAGGTGTGAGAGTAGTCGGAAAGCTCAGTGGATTAGTAATGGAGTATGTCAAACCTTTTAACTAAAGTCACCAGCTTAAATTCAGTCTGCTCATACCACCAATTTTAACTGTGGCTTATGTTGCCTATGCTTTTTGGTAGTGATATCATATCAACCAAATGCCTTGCTAGTAAATTATAACTATAATTGGAAGGTCAGGAATGTTGCTCTTTACAACGCTTTCCTGTAGGTTCTTGAAGTATAAAATGTAGTATTTATATATTGTAAAAGATATATAAGCACCAAAACCTTAAGCTAATATATACCTAGCTGTACCTACCTAGAGTTTTACAAGTGGGTTTTGGGTTTTGCCAAAGTTTCTCTGATTCCATCTTAGTGGCTTAACACGTTTGTCCGTTAATCAGACTAGGGACACCGGATGTTGAATTATATTTAAAAAAGTTTTAAACTACTGCTCCCACAGTTTACGCAGTAATGTACTGTATCTACCACACAGAATACTTGTCATGGACAAATGTTGCACAAATATTAAACAATTATACTAAGCATTTGCTGTATGTTTCTCACAGAACCATCATTGTGGGGCATCCTAGTCACCTTAAAAAGAAAGAAGGAACATTGTAGAAAGGCCATTTTCTGAAAATGATTTTCAAGGGAAAGTGCTAAATAGATTTCTTTTTAGACTAATTTCTGCATTGTTCCTGTAAATAATAAGTCAATCAAAGTACCATAGCCAATATTATAATCCCATCCACAAACAGTTTGCGACTTAGTATATTATGATAGAGCTTGCAAACCAAAATCAAATTAGTAAGGGCTTAGAGTTAGAATGACTCACAAGCTAAAGCTCTCTTGGATTCAGATTCCCACATAATGTAGTTTCCCACCTCTTTTGATACGTGCTGGAACCACGGCCCAGGTTTTTAACTGCAAGGATGAATGATCTGAAGAGAAGTGGAAAAAAATCTCCACTTCAGTCCCATTTTCTTTTAACAAAAAATTTACAACTTTGGTCTTGCCTGCTACCTCTGACTACAAAAAAACTTCCACAAGTAATAATAAGAAAATATTCATGAACACATTTTCTTTTGGAGCTTAGAAGACTACACCTTTCTGTTGTTCATAGAACACAATGCTTTCCCAAAGGGTTCTCTGTTCTTTCCTTTTGTGTCTCTAATCAGGGCTTCAACATAACAGTCCAAAAGAAGATTTCACACATAAGTTAGATTGATGAACTGGTCAGCACAATGCAGACACACGTACTAAAATCTTTGACACGCTACCTAATGTTAAACTTGCTGCACATCATATTAATGCTTAGTTCTCTGAGTTATGTTCTGGCATACTGAAGGTCAGGTAGAACTTCTCATGCAAAAAAGATGTCTACAGTTACGAAGAACACTGACTGACTGACATCCTGTTGGACAGGATGGGCAATACGAACCCCTCCATAATTCTAAAAAAAATGGTAACAATGTTCTAAAAGTCGTATGATCAAAACAAGCTTATGAAAGCCTACCAAGTTTGTTGCAGCAATAAGAAATTTTTTTGCTTTATGCAGAAAGGAAGGTATCCTGTGTCAAACTTCTGAGGTGTAATACAAAACAGCACCTTCAAAAAGCTACACAAAACAAAGCAGCTAACCATCTTTTTTTCCTAAATGCTGCCACAAGTTTCTTATTAACCAGAATGTAAAATTATCACCAATAAGGCCATGAAACTGAGTCTCTCCTCCTTATTTCTTGTTGGCAATGCACTTTGTTGACAGGCAGGAGAATTCTGAGTCAAGGTTCTTTTGTGCGTTTTCCTTCACATTTTCATAAACACATTTCTAGTCTTGATGGCACCTTAAAGCTTCCATTATTTAACCCACAAATACACACTCTTCTGAAGACTGAGAAACCTTTTAGATAGTAAAGACAAGATCTCTCTTGGACTAGCAGCTTTAGAAGTGTATCTCAATAAACATATGTATAACCTCTTCCTGCCATCAGCTGAAAGGAGAGTATATTTTAGAACAAATTGACATTTAACTGGCAGCTGGGAGGTGTTCCTAATGAAACTAAAGAGTTAATTTCCATAAGGAAAAATGTGTAACATTCATCATCTCTTGTATCCTCCACAACAGCTTAAAGGCAAACAGAAGTTACCTTCCCTTTCTTCACACCTTTCATTTTGAAAACCCTCCATTTGAAGACTTCTGCCATTGCTGAATGCCATTTTTGAAGCATCATTTTAATGAATCAAGATTACCCTACCGGATTTACATGGATGGACCTTCATGCCCTGCAAGTCCTACTGAATTTGCTGTCCTTAGGAGAACTGAGACTGAAAATTATTATACTACAGCCCATCATATTATATTTACCCCAGAGCCTGAACCAAAAAGACTCCTGAAGACATAAAAGCCTTAGATTAGAGCCTCACATTGCAAACTCTCTGAAAAAAAAAAAGGCTGTTTTGGTATACTACAGTATCTTTATGAGGATGTTCACATATGGTTTAGTCCTGTGAGGTGATCTCTCCAACGTCACTGATTCCAGGAGTTAAGAGCACAGAGCATCTTGCAGGATACTCATTCAGTAAAAAAATCCTTTTATTATTGGAAAAAAAAAAAAAAAAGTATGTATTGCCTTTCCACCTCCCCTTTATGTCCAAAACATTAGAGGAAGAAATCAGTTTACAGGTCATCATAGAAACTTGTTTGCCTTTTTCTGGTCATACAACGTCTATACCCATTTGGTCAGCTATCTCCTGCTTTGCTGTATTCCCCAGAACTGATTATGCCACAGGCAACATAGAGCTCTGCCTGAGCACAGACTTAACCAGAAAGATCTTAGATGAGGAGTGTTTCAGAATTGTCATGTATACTGTTTTCAAATTATCTTAACCCACAAAAATTAATAATATGTTATAAAATGAGAAAGTTAGTAAGGTAGCAAGTGGCTGTGACATGGCAAAGTAAGTGTAAGGCAAACAGCTCACCACAGCACAAGTGCTGGACACATTGCCAGGGGTCTATACATGCTTTGAGAGCCTGATTTGCTATATCACTGCTGGTAATACGCTGTGCTGAGGTGACAAGCTCTGACTGAAGCGTGGATGTTCCACTAGGATCACAGCGGAATATAACAGCACGGCTGGTACACCGAGCAGCAGCAGAGACATCTCTGCTACATTACATGATGTGGCAACAAAAAAGCTAAGAAGCTCAGCAGCAAAAACTCCTCCTATTCAAAAATGGATGCTTCGCAATTACCAGACCTAGTCACTAGATCACTAGAAACAATTGCAAATGCTTCCTCTAAACAAATTTTACTGTTTGTATTACAAAGAATATTTTCCTTAAACGACATTTGGACTACTCTGATATTTTTCTGATACTTTTTCCATTTATGCCTGAAAAAATAAAGAGATTATTTTTTGCTGTTATCCTTAAAAAAAAAAAAAAAAAAGTTTTGCTCTTTGAAGTTACCCTTTTTTCACCAAAAAAATTCTGAACTACTTGCTGATCATGGAAGTTGTGTCTTTCCTTGGAAAGAAGTGTATCAAGTATTTATCACTTTTAAACACATAGGTATAAAGTTAACGTTATGTGAGTGTTAATGTTATTCTAATTTCTTATCCTTAAAATAAACTAGACAATCCTAGCTTTACTCTCTATAAATAGAAGGTCCTCAGGCATGCAAAGAGGTTATTCATAGCAACAAAATAATTAATAGCAATCTAAATTTGGACTCAGTCTATTAAATGTTACAGTTTTAAACTATTTCACTGTTAGTCTAATTGGCGAGCATAACATATATTCTCACCTTTTCAACCCATTATCTTGCCACTGTTACTCTGGGGCCTGCATTTTGAACAGCCAGGAATGGTGCCCTGCAAGCTGATGTGTCCTGTGATACTTCTAAAATTAAATACACAGTTGCTAGATAAAATAAGGTCTGACCTTGTACAACTGTAACATAAGCAGACCTGACCCACAGGAAAGTATTACACATGACTTCTCTAAAATCTCGTCAAATGTAACACGAGGTCTGGACGGTATAATAAGACCATCTGTGCCCTCATTGGTTCAACAACTCTCATTAAGAAAATAATTTATTTGCCAACTTAGTCTCAAGGGCTACACTAACAAAATCTGGTAACACATTTACATAAATTAAAACAAATCTGAGACGGTTTAGCCTTCAGCTTGTTGTAGATCCCACCACATTACATCACCAAACACTAATCTCTCTCTCTGAGGCCAATATGATGCAAAGCTTTACAGATTCAATGACAGCCAATTATAGTAATTATTTGACTAGATTTAGTAACTTGAAATTGCCCAAAGAAGCAGGAGGCACGGCACCACAAACAGCAGTGATGCAAAAGCCAAATAACCCAAGAGTAACATCAAGAGTATCAGTACCCAGTAACTTAAATCACAAGTATGGGATGAGGAAGAAGTGGAATTTTTTTCCTCTAGCTAGACATACATATCACTGATGCAATACGCCTGTCTTATTTTGGTTTTAACCAATTAGTTGCTATCTCTACCAAAATGAACAGACAAAAAGGGAACGTAACAAATTGAAATAATAAACTTCCAACTTATCTTCCATTGTTCTGATGAAATGAAATCGTACACTGTGAACTCTTCCGTGCCCCATGATTTACTTGCATGTATAGAACCAGAAAACTATAAGCTTAACTAAGGCACTACATGCATCTCATCTTTGGACACAAGATCAAGAAAACCATTTAATGATGATAAATAATATTTACTGCAACCTCCTTTGCCAGCGTGACCTAAGTAAGTGTGGTGAACATCCAAAAAAGATGCTACAACAGAAGCAGACAAACAGTGCATATTCTTTATAATGAAAATATCTAAAATACATATTTTTAATATATATAAAGAGCATAAATATTTTAATTGCTTACCTTGAGTTCTTTCATTTCCTTTACATAACCAAGATATTATCAGAACTAGTACATATCCATATTACAAGTACGGTATTGTTTTGCATTTCAGATTTTTTTTAATACTATCTTGCATTACTATGTAAATAGGGTTTGATTTTGATCTTACATAGCTACTAGTTACAAATCCATCAGTCAATCATGTTCCATGCATGTAAAGCCAGAATAAATAAGACTCTTGTCCAGACACCAAATCATATGGCAATTTGCAAGACTTCACAGTGAGATAAATTCACTGGTGAGACAAAAAAGGGCACAGAAGTCACAGCTATAGCAACGCCTTCTTAGGGTGCCTACACACTGTATATTAACACACAGGATGATATTCCTGACAAACCCCCCAGTCCTCCAGATAATAGACTGTGAAATGCTACGTGGGTGGTTTTGGTTTTTTGGGGGTTTGCTTTCAAATCCAGGTAATTACTGAATGTACTCGGATAACACTTCGTACATCTTGGAGCTGTTATACATTAAAATAAATTATGCATTGAAACAGAATTTGGTAATTTGGAGAATTTCCTACTGCATCACTTCTGGATTGACTTAATGAACTGTCTCATCAGCCTATCTTATTCTTTTTCACTCTTTGTATCGGGATGTGGCAAGGACACCTACATGCTTGGGTTGTCTGAACAGATGGTTAGAACTCCTGGTTGAACGACACGAACTGAGCTAATTTGGCTAAAGATCACCAGGCACTGAACAATGTGTGCTGCGGTCAGTGTAATCAGGAGATATATCATCTGGTTGGACCATCACAGATAAGGGAAAAATACAGCCATGATCCACTAAAAAAGGCTGAAATTTTTGAAGAACATAATTTCAATAGGAAAGAGAGATTCTCAGTGGCTTGGAAAGACACCCTCAGGTCTCTCAGATGCAATCTCAAAAAAATCTCAGGAGCAGAGCAGCACAATCCCTGAATTCTGACATAAACTGTATTAATCACTTTGCTTTAATTACGGAACGGAGGTAGCACGTGTCTTATTAAAAGACCTGCTTTCAGTGAGAACACTATGATATTCTAAAACTCAGTTTGCTGGGTTTGTTTACCACTTACAGAAAAGAGGAGCTCACCAGCAGGCCAGAGGAATTATAAAGAAAAATTTGTCCAGAATAAACACAATATAAAGTTACAACGCAATTATTAGCAAATCTTACTTACTATGCAAAACTCACCCTTTAAATTAGCAGCTAGGCCATAAAGATAAGACTTAATACAAGTCCAACTGGATCTTCAAATAAACATCATGTTTATCTCCACCAATAATTTAAACAGGTTTTTTTATTGCTTTTTTCTCCCATTCTCTCTATCTCAAGTCCCTTAATTGAGTTTTCTACTTTCTGTCCGTATTTTACAGTGTTTTTTGCTTCACTAAGTGGTCACATTAACTCAGAAATTACCTATTTGCCATATTCTATTGCAGTGATCCTTATTTTTGATTCTGCAGTTAATTAGCTACTATTAACACAAATCCTTGGTCAAACCAATTTCACAGCTAAAACTCATAGAAGGTATATGCATGCTTCTGCATGTTAAACAAATTCCGGAATACTTACGACTATTCCCTGAGGCAGAAAGTTATCACCCTCAGGAAGACCTGACTGATAAATACACTCGCATACAACCCCTTAAAATAATTTTGCTAAAAGCATATATATAAAACATTTTGTTTATAAGCTTCTGCATTATTTCTAAATTAGACCCTGCTCCAAAGCATAAAAATACTTACTGTTAACACACTGCATCAGTTATCAATTGGAGGGTCTTTATTTTTTACGTATGTGTTGCAGAAAACTAGAATTCATGTACTAGAAACTTCTGCAAACCCTAAGCACCTAAGTGCTTCAGCAAAGAATGACAGAAGGTGAAACATATTCAAATCACATCTACTACACCAAAATCACACCTTGAGTGGACATAAACAGCTTCATTTCCAAGTATGCATCACACAAAAATGCTCCCAGCAGCTGCCAAATGTTCTTTTGAAGCACTAAAGGGTTGGCACAGTTGTTTGAATCATGGAAAGGAGCTTTGAAATCAGCTCTGAAGCTTGGACTAAGTTTGGACTCTGCAAAACATTTTTGAAAGTAAAACAAATCAAAAAGTATGACCATATAATAGTTCTGAGCACTCACTGCTAGCAGTTAGTTAGCTATCGCTTGGCAAAAATCAGTTGGTTTCAAGTACTGCCACACCGAACACACCAAGCGAATGCACCTGTGCTAGAAACATGCCGAAAATCTGAACACAGAATACATCACTTATGACTTCTGCCTGATGCATTCCTCATCTAGAAAGGGTGAAGTCCTGCAAATCGATGATACGCTGCCTTTAAGCGGTTTCCTGCAGACACCTTCACTACCACAACACAGGTTTTATATTTAAAAGGGCAGCAAAGCACGAGCTGTAGCTCACCGCTGCCTCAGGCCCGGCCCATCCGGCAGCACCGCCCTCCACACCTTGGACGCGCCTTCGCCGCCCGCACCGCGCCCCGGATGCGCACTGCGCATGCGCCGCCCCCCGCGCCCTCCGGCGGCGCATGCGCCGGCTGCCCCTGCACGCCTTAGCGCATGCGCCCGTGCCACCACCCGACCCGCTCCGCCCTCTGCGCGCCGGGATCGGGAGCGGATGCGGTCGCTGCGCATGCGCAGTCCGGCGTCCTTCGCTATGTCCTCTACCCAACCACCGCAGGCGCCCGGCGCCGCGCAGGCGCATGCGCACCGCTGTGGAGGGCGGGGCGTCTGGCGCAGCCATGGCGGGGGCGCTGAGGAAGGTGAGGCGCCGCCGAGGTCCTGCCGCTTCCTCCTCCTGCGCGGAGGAGAGGGTAGGGGGTGCCCGAGCGGAGGGGTGAGAGTCAGTGGGACGCCCTGCGGGGAAAAGTCTGAGGGTGAGCGTGGGGCCCGGCCCACGGGGGACGGCGGGCCCGGCGCCGGGTGCTGGCGGGGCAGCAGCGATCGTTAGCGGAGGGGGTGGGCCCGTCGTGTGGGGAGGAGGGAGGCGGGAGGCGGGTCACCGTCGCAGTTCGCCCCACCGGGAAGGCTTTTAGGCAGCAGCTTTGTAATGTGAGTTGCTCCCTCTTTTCGCCCTCTGCCTCCCCGTCGTGTGCGCGGGTCGAAACACTGCTAATTAGTGGGATAGAATGTGTGGTGGGAGGCGAAAGCTCGTGTCACAGAATGGTCCCTGTCAGGTGTATGCTGAGCCAAAATGGAACAATCAGGTAGCAAGGGAATAGATGCTTAGGTATATTACATGTTTATGCTGTCTGTGCAGACCACTGGACTTGTAGGATTGGCTGTAGCTGAAAATCCTCATGAGGTACGTCGCATGTCTTGTTCTGTATTTAATGGAAGTTGTCAGTGAGATCAAAGCTTTTTGTGGCGTATTTGCATATGTAGGTACTCCGGGTACTTTACAGCAGTGCCAACTTAATGAAAGTGTAAAAATGTTACAAAGTGATAAAGGAAAAAAATTAATTCTTAAATGGTTTAATTCATATCATTAGGATTTATTTTGCCTGTGTACTTTATGTTGCATGTGCTGATATCAAAAACTTCCTTTGTGTAAGTACTTTTATGAACCAGTTTTTGATTTCTTTTTCACATCTCCAATGCAAAAGCAAAGAACTCTTTAAATTCAGTTCTTCATAAATGTAATTTCAGCTTCAGAAGCATACAGATTTTTGCTGCCTTGCTATGTTGTGTTTCCAGCAAGTACTGAAATAACTTATACCTGTACTAAGGGGATAGGCTAGTCTTACATGATAGAGGCTAACCATGTGGTGCAAAGCCACATCAAGCCCCTACGATGGCAAGCACTGTTGAAATTAGGGTACTTCGGTGGTTCTCAGGAAACAGATTATGTGGTTCTTTAGCAATTGGGTGCTTTCTTTTTCCATCCTCAGGCTCAGTAACAAAGGCATGTTTGCCACATCTTCCTTACTTACTCAGGAGGCACTAGCTTTGAAAGGACTTTAGTAATTCTTTAATTTCTCTGTGCTTTGAAATTTCCTGCTATGCAACAATTCTATTTCAAAATGTTTTTGCCACCAAAAGCTATAAATAGTGTCAAAAACAACCATTGAAAAAATCGTTATTGTTCTGTACAAATGATTCTAGCTCAGTCTACAGCCTTGTGAGACACCTGGGTGAACTTCATAAATTTGGGGGTTTTTGGTGACTTAAAGCCAAGACTAAAAAAATCAACAATGCTTTAGTTGAAGTATAGATTCTGTGCCAGCCCCCTTTTTGTTTCCTGTTTTTTTCTTCTTTGCGTTTCTTTGACTGCAGTACTCTGCTTCTATTTCTTATTATTCCTATAGGACATCCATGCACCTTCAGTTAGATACAGTTACCCAGTCAACGTATGGCCCCAAAACTTCAATTTCTTCACCCAAATGTGTCTTTTATCACTGCATTTAAAGCAATAAAAGTTTCAGGTTTCATTTAAATCTGTCTGTTGCTCAGAACTTTGCACCAGCATGAGGAGAAGTGCCAAAAAAAATTTAGTTGTGCCTTGGTAGCTTCTGTGCTTCTTTATATCTTGCCCGGGTAATTTTTTGAGAAACTGATGGTTTAGACATGAATTGTCATCCTTTTAGAAAAAAAGTATGGTTAGTATTAGAAACACAGCTTTTATTGTTTGTTTGTTTCTGTGTTGCATCAAATGTACTTCAAATCACAACTTACTTTTTTTTTTGCTTTTTTTTCTTCAAGGAATCTGACAGTGGTAACTTCACAGTCCTGTTAAATCCCAGTCTTACCCAAGACAGAGTTCTGTGGTTCAGACTTAGTTATTTTGTTAATCCTGCATTTCTGGATTGAGAAGCATAGCCCTCTATATTTTGTGTGTAGATAGTTAACTAGTAGGTGAAGTAGGACAGGCAGTTAAATAATTCTAGTTGTGTATTTTAACCATGTCTTGTGATCAATTCAGCGCCTGCGAATACTGTACACAAAAATCCTTGGTGTCCTGCAAAACATTCCCAAAGATGCAGCGTATAGGAAATACACTGAGCAGATTGTGAATCAGAGATTTAATTTGGTGCAAACGGTAAGTACAGTGCTGCTTTGTAAGTGTCACACGTGAATGATTTTCAAAATGACTGGCTTGTTTTCCAGGAGTATATGTAACTTTAAGGTGTCAGTTCAGAAATAATTGAAGTCTTGAGGTTTATTTTTGTTATTGACCGAAATATTTTGATTAACAAAAGAATTGTTAATTTCTTACTGATCTTTTCTGTGAAAATTAAAAGAAAAAAGTTGGGTTTTAAGATTTGTACAACAGTGGTAATTGCCACACACTTGCACAAAAAAAATGCATGTGCTCTTACCAATGTAGTAGCTTTAGCACAATCCCTGCCTTTGACACATTAAAACACTTTTTAGTACATTAAACCATGCAATACTGGCGTTGTGTATTTAAGGTGATAACTGGAAGGTTGCATATCACTTCATAAAAAGCTAAGAGTAAAATTTTCTTTCAAGATACGTGCTAAAGCACTTAGCTGCTAATGCTTCTTTGGATGTCATTAAATAGTACTTGGTTTTTGTATTTATCATTGAGAGTTTGATGTTTGTTTTCAATAAGAAAATTGTGTGAGATTTCTTTGGTACTGTAAAATGACAGAAGCCAGCTAATTTGATGGTAGTTTTGAGGAAGACTAGAGTGCGATCTGGTTACATTACTGTTTTCATGCTTTATCTGGGCTTTCTACTTCTCAGTAAAACTAAACATGTATTTATATGTATTTGAATACACAGGAGACTGATGTGCAAAAACTACAGGACAAACTGAATAGTGGTCATATAGAAGAAGTCATTGTACAGGTAAAGTGGGGAAATTTAAGGTTAGGTACAAAAGGGAGCAGCGGTTTTCAGTGTTCCTTTGGATGAGCTTCTGTTCAGAGAATTGGCAGTTTTCCATATCTTCCTTTCATAGGATCATTGAATGGTTTAAGTTGGAAGGGACCTTTAAAGATCCTGTAGTTCCAACTCCCCTGCCATGGGCAGGGACACCTCCCACTAGACCAGGTTGCTCAAAGCCCCATCCAGCCTGGACTTGAACACCTCCAGGGATGGGGCCTCAACAACTTCTCTGGGCAACCCATTCCAGTGTCTCGCCACTGTCATAGTGAAAAATTTCTTCCTGATATCTAATCTAAATTTCCCCTCTTCCAATTTGAAGCCGTTCCACCTCATCCCATCACTACATACCCCTGTAAGAAGACCCTCTCCAGCTTTCTTATAGGCCCCCTTCAGATGCTGAAAGGCTGCAGTAGGGTCTCCCTGGAGCCTTCTCTTCAGGCTGAACCACCCCAACTCTCTCAGCCTGTCTTCATAGGAGAGGTGCTCCAACCCTCTGATCATCTTTGTGGCCCACCTCTGGACCCGCTCCAACAGGTCCATGTCCTTCTTACTTTGAGGGCTCCAGAGCTGGATGCAATATTACAGGTGTGGTCTCACGAGAGTGAAGTACAGAGGAAGAATCACCTCCCTCGCCCTGCTGGCCGTGCTTCTTTTGATGGAACCCAGGATGCAGTTGGCCACCTGGGCTGTGAGCACACATTGCCAGCTCATGTTGAGCTTCTCATCAACCAACACCCCCAAGTCCTTCTCCTCAGGGCGGCTCTCAATCCATTCTCCACCCAGCCTGTAATTGTGCATGGGATTGTCTAGGCCCACATTGAGGACCTTGCACTTGGCCTTGTTGAACTTCCTGAGGTTTGCACAGGCCCACCTTTCAGGCCTGTCCAGGTCCCTCTGGGTGGTATCCTTTCCCTCCAGCGTGCCGACTGCTCCTCACAGCTTGGTGTCACCAGGGAACTTGCTGAGGGTGCACTCGATCCCAACATCCATAACACCAGCAAAGATGTTAAATAGTACCGATCCCAGTAGTGACCCATGAGGAGCACCACTTGTCACTGCTCCACACTTGGGCGTGGAGCTGTTTACCTCAAATCTTTGAGTGTGACCATCCAGCCAGTTCCTTATACACGGAGTGGTCCATTGGTCAAATCTGTGTCTCTCCAGTTTAGAGACCCTTATGCACCAATGCTGTAGTGCCATCATAGAAAGCCACCAAATTTGTCAGGCACGATTTGCTGTTAGTGTAGCCATGTTGGCTGTCACTGATCACCTCCTTATTTTCCATGTGCCTTAGCAGAGTTTCCAGGAGGATCTGCTCCGTGATCTTGCTGGGCACAGAGCTGAGGCTGCTGGCCTGTAGTTCTCCAGGTCTTCTTTTTTACCCTTTTTAAAAATGGGAGTTATGTTTCCCCTTTTCCAGTCAGTGGGAACTTCACTGGCCTGCCATGACTTCTCAAATATGATAGATAATGGCTTGGCAACTTCATCTGCCAGTTCCCTCAGGACCCATGGATGAATCTCACCAGGTCACATGGACTTGTGCACCTTCAGGTTCCTCAGCTGGTGTCGCTGCAAAACAGTCAGTCAGACAATAAATCTGAAAGTGTATGGTCATACAGTGATTGAGATGACCATGCTAAAACCTACACACAATTAATGAGTGTATACAGTATTATGCTTACATATATACCATGTTACTACATTCTGCATTGCTTCTTACAGAGTCTAAATCAGTGCAAAGGGCAGATGATTGGTTAATATTGGGGGATAATCCAAATAGAGTGAAAAATATCATGAAGTTGTCATTGGGAATGACGAGGTGAAGAGACTCTGTTTGGGTGATTCAGTATGTTTTTTTTAAAACACAAACCAAAACACACTGTTTCTTTTGATATTTACAGATGAAACTTGTAGTAGTCCCTGACTGTGATAGGTAGTGATGTCACTGAGATAACAAACTGAAATAGAGGTAATTTAATACTTGGGCAATTGTATAGAATTTAAGAATTTGTGTATGGTGTTTATTAACAGGCTGAAAATGAGCTTTCCCTGGCAAGAAAAATGATACAGTGGAAACCATGGGAGCCTCTAGTTGAAGAACCTCCTTCTGACCAGTGGAGATGGCCAATATAATTTTCAAAAGGGTGTATCCTCTTTAAAGTAAAAAAAAAAATTAAATACTAATCTATTGTTACTGACTGTTGTCTTTAAATTAAAGATTATAAGAACTTCATAAAAACATGTTTTGTCCTAATGTCCACTTATGTTTAGCAATCTAAAGACTGCTTCCAATTTTTTGCAAGAATGATTTTAAGAAAATTCTTTTCAGCTCTTGTACAACTTTTGGTTTATTTCCTTTTGTAATTTAACAGGGTATTTGTGCTTCATTCTGAGTTATTTTTATAATCTGTATTTGTATATTAACAAATACAGATATAGGCCATTTGAAATCAAAGTCGAAGTTGTGGAAAAGTGTGATCCTGCCCTTCTCTCCCACCTTTGGTTGTGTATTTTTGCCAGCCACTGCCGCTGTCTTTATGACCACGCAGACACTGAGAGCAGGTGTCTGATGTCACGAAAACTAGGCTTACCAAAAATAACAGTTTTGTAGATGTCAGCTGAATCGCTGTCTTGAATTGGCTGACTTTGCTGCCCACATAAACCTTGACTGTGACTCGGGGGAAGCACTGGGAAGAGCCAAGATTGGAGGGGTGAGGGGAAGAAGGAAGGGCAGTCCCTTCAGGTGACAGCAGGAGCAGGTTTCTTGGTTAGCAGTTAGGTCACCATACTGAGCACACACAGCACAAACTAGTATTGGGGTCTTACAAAGGCTTTGTATATAAACATGTTTAGTTTATAGATTTATTTGTATGTTATTGATTCAGACCTTGAATATTACTTAGTAATATGAAAAAAAAAAAAGTGGATCTGTCTTGACATAGCTGGCTAGGTTCTTTCAAACATTTAAATGGAAATGGTGCTTGCCTCTTCTGAAAACTTCTGTTTACAGACTTAAGCTTATAAACCCCAATTAAAATATCCAAACTAGATATAAGGATACTGTGCAAATTTGCTTTTACTCACATTTTTTCAGTACCATTAATAAAGTTCTTGCAAGTTTAAAGATAAGACTAGCTGTATGACAAAAAATCTGCAGTTTGTTAAAAGTTGATAGAGTACCATGCATTGCATTACATTATGTACTTTGTCATAGGTGTTTTTTCATAGTCATTAGGCCTATAAGTTTACCTGTGACATCATTATTATTAGTAATTAATGACATCTTTATATACTATTTCATACAATCAAGGTGGTAAGGGAGTAGAACAGAAGAGAACAACTAAGTACAGCTAATGTGTTGACTAGCAACTATTTTCACTGCATTCTTTAGCATTATTTTTTTTTCCAACTGTTATAATTACAGAAACTTTTAAATTTTGAAAATTGAAAAAGTGGAAAATGTTTTGCTTCACTGGTTGGTTTTGAAGGCTTTTTCTGTCTTGAAAAAGGTAGAAGCTGGTCTCTTCTGAGATAAAACCACTAGATGGCATTCCAGAAGAGGACTTTGCTAAAGTTAGCAAACAATTTTCACATGGGAAATACTGAAGGATTATAAACTTGAATGAGGGTGAACGATGTCAGATGAGAAACAAAGATGAATGGTTGTAGGTAATAAGTATCAAGCTGATGTGAGAGGAAGCAAAATAAAAAATTAACAAACCCCCCTGAGGTCTAGTATGAATGACATTGGCATGAGATACTTAGGGGGGAGGGAAAAGTTGCCAGAATATGGTGACAACTCTCAGAATTCTTTCTACTCTTTTGTAACTAAGACATTAGCTGAACTCTTTTTGCTTAGTTATTTTCTCCACTTCTAAGGCTGTATTTGTCATGTGACTTAGAATAGCTGTCCCACAAGCTTGAGAGTTGTGTTGCAGGGGAGAGGAAGTCTCACTTTCTTGGCCCATTGCTGCTGAAATTTTTTATCTGGTCTTTTAAAACTGAGTTTCACCCTTCACGTCTTCTCCCTTTTGCAAATGCACAAATACGTCCTCAGTACAGAAACTAATATGAGCTGTTTACTACCTTAAGGGGATTTTGGTTTTAGAGCTGTGTTTCCTAGTTTATATTCTCAGTGATTTTTCTGGTCTAAAGTGTTTCTTTCATGTGACTGAAAATAGGATAATTTTCTAAATCTTTCTATCCAAAACACTAGATTAGCTTTCACAAATGCTTCAATTTAGGAATCAATTAACTTGAGTTTTAAAAAGGTTCTACTGAGACATTAATAAGGATTTTTCAGCTTTCTGAGCTTTTTATCAAATTCTTAGTGTGTTATGATGTATTTTCATTATTTTATCATTGGTTAAATTTGGTTTCATTATCTTAGCATAAATTAATCTGTGCTACATAAGGTTACTGTATTAATTAGTGTTATGTTGTAGCATCAACTTCAAACAGCAGTTATTGAGAACAAAGGGAGAAAAAAAAGGATTGCAGTTTTGAGATGTAGTGGTGTATGCCTTTTGTACAGTGTTGTGTAGTTCACGTCATCCTTGTTCATGGCTAATTTAAAAATACACCTTTGCTGAGAAGAGAAACAGTAATTTTTACCTTGCTATTAACTCTGTAACTGTACATCTGATATTTAAATCCACACTATAGCAACAAAACAGCACACACATATTTTACAGGCAAGAGAGTCTGTATTAGAATTTCATATTTCTATGAAAAAAATATTTCTATTTTGAAAATAATTTAGTTTAAGATTAATATGCTAGCAAGGCATAATTTGGAGACTGACTATGATGATTTTGCTTGGTTTTCTCCATGAACTGTATTGGAAATACATGATGATACAAAAGATTTTATCATTATCTGCTGTAATATGCTAAGGTAAATCACCGCAAGTCTTGGAGTTAACAAACTTTAGATCTTTAAAACACTGAGATCCTCTGACTAAAGTTGTTAGGGAGTGAATATCGCCCTGTCTGCAAGGATGGGACAGAGCATGTTAAACCAGAAAAACAACTTTCAAATTGCTCTGTAGCAGCAGTACTGGGGTTTCGTTATCCCTAAGGTATCTGCTGCTTCCCCTGGTTTGAGTAGGTGGGTTCTGAACAGGACACTGTTTTCACCTGACATAATTTCTGATGAGTGAAAGCTGCTTTTCAAAGAATTTATTTGTTTATTTACAGCCTGTGTGCTATTGCATTAGAAAAAAATGAAAACTGGTCTTACAAACTGAAACTGAGTTTGAATGTTTAATCAGGTTGGCTATGTAATAGTGCCAGTGACACAAAATGACATAGTATCTCTGGAGTTACTGCTGGTCCTATTCTAGCCTGAGCTGAAGTTCAATCCCGGTTTTTGAAAAAAGACCATTAACAGCAGTAACAGGAAATTTCTGTCCTCCTTTTGGTAGTGTGGTGGTTTAACCTCATCCAGCAACTAGAACTAGAAGCAGGTGCGTGTTTAAATGCTTAACCATGTCTGTGAAACTTGGTAACAGTGATCATGGCATACTGTTACTGGGTACGGATATAATTTCAATGCCTGCTGAAATATAACTTTTTTTTCAGGCTTCTCCCAGAGTTGTGACACAGAACTGTATATTTCACCTCCAGAAAGGTGGTGTCCTGGAGTGAGTGTGTCTCAGTTGTCCTGTAGTGGGCTGAAATACTTGTGTGGGTTATCTCAGAAATCACACATCGAACACCAGGAAATTCAGTTTCATACGGTTTTAGTTGTGGTATTGGTGTCTTCATTTCCGCTCGGCAGCCTCGGTCCTTCCAGGGCGGTACGCCGCCGTTGGCCTGAGCGTGTCATGGTCGTTGCAGTGAGGGTTGCTGGCATCCAGACACACCAGATTTTCATAATATCCAGGATTTCTACTACTACCTACAGTATAAACAAAGGAATAAACGGTGTTTTCCTACATTTGATGCCACTGTAAGCTGGTAGGAGCTGATGTTCGCCTTGTTACGGATCACAGGGCACGGAACACCTCGGGAACACCGGGGGGGAGGAGGCG
>NW_009648043.1:5077840-5117308 GCF_000708025.1 Charadrius vociferus
CGGTGGGCGCCCGCCCAGACGGGCGCTCGGTAGGGAGCTTCCCCTTTGTTTGTTTGTTGTTTTGGGTTTTTTTTTCATGAATATGGGATTTGGATTCTTCTGGCCCATGTTATTTCAGTGCCAGCACAGAAAACCTTAAAGGTGTGCCGTCTCTGGGTAACCTTCCTCTAAATTCTTTATATCTGCGTGAAGTACTTACCTATATCAACAGTTTACTTATATATATTCTTTATATCTACCTAAGAGTTATGCTGACTGCCTGCTCGCAATCTTATGCAGTACTATTGCTTTTAAAGACCAACAAGAAGATGTTAAAGGTTTTGCGTTTGGTGAAAGCAAAGGCCTAATGCTATTTTAAATAGGCTATTTGGGAATAGATACAGAAAAAGCTTATTAAGTCACCCATGTGTTTGGTAGTAGAAATGTCCTAGTATGCAATTTTAAATAGATACTGTGATTATTCTTGCAGGAAGGTTAAAACATGCAGCTGATACTTTAGGAAATGGAAGACACATCGGATAGTTGCTTTGAAGTTGTTAAAACGGAAAGGTCGGGTGCAGAGCAGCCATCTGCAGCCTCACAAAGAGCAGTTGGAGAGGCCAAGAATGGAGACCCAGCAGAGAAGCCTCTGCTTTCGGGAGTTACAAGCACTGTACAGTCAGAGGAGGGCTGCGAGCAGCAGCCGTCTCTGGAGCAGTCAGCTCTGAAGGAACAAGAGCAGCTGAGTTCAGCACAGTGGGAATTACCTAGTGAAGGACTAGGCAATCAAGAAGTGATTGGAAATAACGAGCAAGATGTATTTGAGCCAGATGCCCCCTTCAGCACATCACCTCAGAGCACATCTCCTGTAACCAATGAGAATTATTCTACTTTACTTGAATTAAGAAATTCAAAAAGGGAAGAGCAAACATCTCAAAACTCAGTACAATCAGAGAATATGGCAAGAGGGACAGCAACAGGTAAAGAAGTTATTAAAATGTTGGATGTTAAGGCTTTAAAGAATTTTTTTTTTTTCTTCAACTTGATGATGGCTTCTTGCACCCCTCCACACCCTCATTCTGTTCATGTTTGCTGGTTTTTGGTTTGAAGTGACTTTTTAAATTCTCATATAAAGCATGCTTTAAAAGGTGAGGAAAGTATTCTTTATCTCAAGTTGCAGTAGCAATTTGTAGACTAATATGGCATTTTACAGTGATCTTCATTTCCAGAAATGTGTGTGAGTATGTATACGTGTTTTGTACACACATTTGAAAAACAGCAGTGCATAATTCACGAGTAGATGGGCTCCTAACAGTTTAGACTAGACCACAGCAATCATCTTACTATTTTATGCCTCTTAGATTGCCCTGTAACTTACCTGCCACCCTTCTGTTATCCATGCCTTTCTCCTGCAGTCCCTGAAACACCCTGTCACTTCCTGCACTCGATGTTCGCCATTCTGGCTGTCCTGTGTTACTTTCTCTTCCCAGTTCAGTGCCCCGTTTTCTTAGGTCTTCGGAGTGGAAGGTAGCACATCCCGCTCAGCAGGCGAGCACAGTGAGTGACCCTTCAGAATACGGATCTGCTGACTGCCTTCCTCTTGGCTGGGCTGCATTGGGATGCTCTCCTGAGTAGCTGGCAGTCGCTTCCTAGGAAGGGCACTGCACCAAAGCCACATAGACTCTTATCTCTAAATCAAAAAGAAGTAATTTCTGGAACTTTGAGTTAAGTAGATCTGGTCCAGAATATAGGCTTTGAATAAACTCCAGGTCAAGTATTGTGTGCTAGACAAGAGTGATTCAGCCATTGTATGCTTAGATCAGGTCTAAATTGCAGCAGATTTTATTTTTCAATAAAAGTTTGTTGTATAAATGGGTAACTTTATACATTTGCAACTAAATACATTTACTTTCTGTAACTTTAAAAAAAATTGTAATATGAATGACTTTATGTGGTGGCTGTATTACATTAGATATCTCTTTAAAACGTACTGTTGCAGCTTTCAAGTAGACTGTCTTTCCAGTTCAAAAATCTATGATTATTTTGTGTTGCAGTATTTCAATAAAATCATCTCAGGGTAAACATGAAAGAGTTATTTATATGTTTGTGTTGAGAAGCTTATCAGGAATTAATTTTCGTTTTATTTTTAGGAAGCATGATTGAAGATAATGAAACTCTTAGGAGGACTAGGGCTAACTTTGATGATATGATGTGGTCTGGGAAGTTATATCTTGATCAGGAACATTTTCCTGGGAACACAGCTCAACAGAATTACCACATGCCTGATGTCATAACTGTCAGAGTACAAACAGGTAAATGCTGTTTTCACACATATATCAAAATATATAATCGTGCTTTAATCTCAGTCTGTTCCTAAAAGAAACAATATTTCTATCTTGGAACTTCTGTTTTAACAGATTCTGATTCATTTCAAGATGTAGTTGTAAAAATTGAAAGACCTACCTATCATAAACCATTTCTGGGTGGATTTAAGAACAGGATAACAGGAATGGAATTTCATAATGCAGGATCACAAACGATACCCCAAAAACGACCTGACAAAGGAATTCAGATATTTTGTAAAATAGGGAAACACAGGTAATGGCTTTGTAGTGTCTTTTTAGAATGTTGTTCTTGCCAAACGGAATAGAATGTTGACACAATTATTTCCAACAGGAATGAGGAAGTAGATGAGAAATAAGTGTGCAATTGAAAGAATTTAGTGGATGAATATAACTGGTAATGTGATTTTTGTTACAAATAGCTAATTTTGCCACTTTTTGTAATAAGGAAAAAAAAAAGCGTATATTTTGTTATAATCTGACATGTGTTTCTTCCCCAGACGGTTTTTGAAAAAAATAAGCCACAACAAACAAAAAATACAACATCAACACAGATGACTAAAATTGGCCTGTATGTGTCAAACATGACCGACAAACTAATAAGTCCTGGAAAGTATCTTACAGCGGAAGAATACCACAAACGTAGACTTGAAGCAGTAAGTTCCTATCTGTTTGAAACTATCTGTAAAGCAAAGTATTACGGAGGTTATCTGAATAGTTAATGGGTGTTCAGAATGTTCAAAGTGTGAATTTAAAAGTGAACTGCAAAATATCTGCTTAATCTTCACATTTTCTAATCTTGCAGATATGGGGGAAGCGTGTGTTTGTTCTGTGTTTTTTAGCCACATTTGAGACCTTGCAATTTGTTAAATATTAAGAATTCTGAATTTACTGTTTTCTTTCTTACAGTGACAGTTAAGCTTCCATATAGAGCATTAGGGATTAAAACAGGCTTGTCCCTGTTGCATTCTCATGGTCTCTTTGGAAGGACCTAAGTTACATGCTCAATGTTTGGCCTCAAATGGATGGACTATTGGGTTTAAGATTTAGGAGACCTACATTCAACTTTTGGGTTCTGTGTTTTCTGGGGTTGTTTGCTTGTTTTAACAAACTTGGTATGTTACCTTTGGCAAACTGATCCCTTTTGGATTGTGTTCAAGCTACCTGCTCTGGCATTAAGGTAGAACCTAGCTGTTCAAACACATGCAATGGGTGTCTGAAGCTTTCTGGTGCGTTTGAGTTACCTCATACAGGCAATTCCAATGACAGATTGTGTATATTCATTGTGTAGACGATGCCATTTAGGCATTACAAATTTCTTTTTGAAAACCACATATTTAGTGACTGCACATCTAACTTAAGTATGCCAAACATCATGTTAGGTGGGGCACTGCTTTGTAAATGCTCTAGTTATTAATTTGATTGCTTAAAATAGTCAGAGTGTAACTACATGGAGAATCATTTGATTCTCCAAGTGTCTAAGTAGGATAATTGTACTGACATGGTTGGCAAGATGCTTTGACATCTTCTGGGTAGAAGTCTTCTGTAGGAACCATCAGCTGACGGCAATAAGCACCTGGTAGAATTGGAACTCAAGTAGGTAAAGGTTTCCTCAGGACTACCAGTATGTTTTACTGGGATCATTAGTGCCACTTACTGAAATCTGTAACGTATCTCTAGGTAATCTATAATGCGCAGTAGAGAGACATCAGTTCAGTGTTGGTTCAGGTTGATGGTTTTGCACGGTGCGGTGTAGTCCCATATTGAAATACTAGCTGGAGACATATTAAAGAGAAATGTTAGGTTAAGATATCTCTAGAGACGGTATAACTGTATTAGTGTGGTTTTGTGCCTGATAGCCTTCAATGCTGGACAATTCTCATTAGCCCATGGTATTGACCTGGCTAAACTGCTTGTGGTGGAAGTGCGAACTCAGCTGGTGGCAGCTCGCGCTTGTGTGCTGTGCTCCCTTAGCATACTATAGACATTTCCCTCATCTTGAACGGCCGCAGCTTTGGAAGGTGGATTTTTTAATTTTCTTTCTGAAGTTATAACAGCATTGGTAATTTCACTTTCATTATTTGTTTACAAATAAAGTGCAGTTTATTTGTGTATGTGTTGATTTTTGCATTTAGAAATTTAAAAGAAATTTTGCAAATATGTGTCTACATTTCCAATCTAGACACTATATAAACAGATAGTAAAATGAGGACCTCTGCCCACAAAGCTGAAGAGAAAAGAATAAAACCATGCTAAACAGTATTTTTTAAGGAGAGATCTGAAAAAGGAAAATAGATTTTGTAATTGCAGTTTATGCTTTAATTTGATTATTTGAACCTAGTTTCTCCACTGTACTCACTGATTAAACTCCTGCAGTTACCTAAGTCAGCGTAGCAGTGTTTAGAGTAATAGTACCTGACTGTTTTCTTTAAGACAAATCTTAGAAAATGTAGTTAAGTATCTAGAAAAACTGTCAGTTAAGAAAAAAATATTATGCTGTATTGTTTTAAATTCACGATTCTTTGGTATTGTATCACACATAGGTAATAGTATTACAGACGTATTTCCGTCGTTGGCATGCTATAAATGTAGTACAAAATCTGAGGGAAGAAAAGAGGTTAAGGCTGGCATGGGAGGCACAGGAAGAGTTACGGAGAAAAAAAGAGAAAGAAGAAAAACTGAGAAGGGAGCACGAACGAAGGCTAAACCCTAAAACAAAAGATGACTTTGAGCTACTGTATCATGCTTTAGAATGTAAGTGTTTTTTTTTCTTAAAGGGATACTCTTAAATCAGCCAACAAGTACAGTTTGTTTTAAACAAGCTTTTCTGGTTTTGACATGTTTCTATAGACACTTCCTTGATTTTTTTTTTTTTTGGTTTACAGTGGAATGTTGTTCATTTTTAAAGAATTATTTGGCTTTCATATATTTCTAGAAGCAGAAAGGGCCTTGACACTGTGTAAGCACTGTTTAGCAATAGCTAAAACATCCCTATGTTATCAACACTGGTTTCATCACAAATCCAAAACATAGCCTCATACAAGCTACTATGAAGAAAATTAAGTCTATCCCAGCCAAACCCAGCACACCTTTTTAGGAAATGATCAGCTTGTACAATAATGTTATTTGGCAGGTTTTGTTTTTGTTTGTGGTTTGTTTGTTTTTTTTTTCATCTCTCATGTTAAGGTCAGCTAGAGGAACAGGAACTTATTTTGGATCACAGTTACTTTAATCTTTTTACTCTGCATTTAGGATACTGAAAATAATACTATGAAGAAATTACTATTAAGATCATCATTTAATACAGATATTTTTTATAACGGATTAAATTTTTACCCAGAATTTTACAGTATATGACTGAGGTTATTCCTTTTGTCCTAGTCATCTTCTCCTGCTTTTTCTCCTTTCTAAGTTATTCCACATTTCACAAAACTGTGTTGTCAAAATTCTAAATATCTGTTAGGAATCATACAAGGCATCCTGAAAGACTTTTCCTGTTGGAATGGATGCTGTCTAATATAGGTAAGCATCTCTAAACTTTGCTGGAAAAATAAGGTGAATACTGCAGATAATTGACATAACTTACAGGAGAATAACGTTGCAAATGTAACAAAAAACCTAGAGTATGTTCTTTTGGAAAAGCAAAAACAAGGGAAAGCAGTAGACTTGTACCAGCATATAATGAAACTGCAAGAGTTCTTTTTTAAATATCTCCTTTTAAGCAAGATGCTTTCATTGTGACTTGAAACAACTAATTTATTATTTAAGGCTACAGTCCTTGCTTATGGTATAACTCTTTGGCAGTTTGGACATTACCATCCCTATAGCAGAACTGGCCTAATGGACTACCTGCTTCATTACAAAGCCACCTGACCTACCTTAAACCATCCCAGGTATTTTTCTTCCATGGTAAACTGAGGATAAATTTGGTGGCATGTTATTCATAAAGCTTAGGATCATGATTCAAGAATTCCAAAGTCAGATGCTAATCTTTTAATACTGTCATACTTTGTCTGGCATTGAACAAATCACTTTGAATGTATAAATGACTTATAAATATTACCATTTGTAAAAAATTTAAAAATTATTACTGGTCTTAAACTTTAGAATTTTGGGAATGGTATCGTCATGAGATTTGTGGTTTGTTAGGTGTTGTTTCCCCCACCCCTCTTTTTCTTCATAGATAGCTTTTCATTTCACAAGAATCAAGCCCTTTTAAAGGTGTGTGTGACTAGGTAATGAAAAAACAAGGCACTCAAATAATATTTTTTTTTTCCTGTCCGCTTATGGCAAGTGCTACTGTTTGGTAACTGCTTTCCTGCAATATTTTCTTTAAAAAACTGCTTCCTAGCAGTTTGTGCTATCAAATGTATGATCCACTTAAAAAAAAAAAAAAAAAAAAAAAAAAAAAAGTGTGATGAGTCTTATTTGCAGTAGATACAACAAAGACGAGTTAAAGTTGTGAATGTGTGCTGATATTCCCAATATTTTTTAGATTTAAAATTAATGTTTATATAAGTGTCTCTTTTGCTTAATTTAATGTCATTGGATTCACAAATAATAAAGCTTTCAGCTTTGCACGTTCAGGAATTTAATATTTAGGCAACCTGAAAAAGCTTGTGCCACTTCAAAACTGGAACAGAACAAACTCCCGAACTCCCGTATTTGAAATAGCTTTTTAACATTTTGTTAAAAATAAGGGTCTGGTATCAATCTTTTTGGTTTGTTTTTGTTTACCAGTGTTGACTAGTTGCTTCTCTACTTGGAGACTTGCAGTCACGCTCTTTATTTTAACAGAGCTTAGTAGTTCTAGGAAGTTGTTTGTTTTTTTTTTTTTCCTACCTGCATCTGGAAACTACTTTTACATTCTTACAGTGTCAACAGTCTACACAAGCTAAATCATTGTGACAGTAATAGAATGAGACTATTGTCCTCTAGAGATCTGTGAAGGTTATTGCTGCTGATCACAACAAGGGGATACTATTACAGGGTCATCCAGTACAGGCAATTCCGGTTGGTACAAAAACTTGCCTGTTGACTGTATGGTGCAAATGAGATGTATCTAAATATTCAGAGTGTCTGCAAATAGACACCTTGATTATTTATTTGAAAAGCATGAACTACTTCATTTTATGAAAACTGGAATAAAAATTGTAATGAGCAAAATCTCTGTCTGTAGAACTGATAATCTAAGAGGAATGTTTTTAACTTGGTTATATGTATATCGTGAATCAGAAGGTGACTATTGATGATAATTGACAGCTTCTTCATTTCTCTAAGTACAAAATTGCTTACTGTATTTATTTGCTCTGTCTTTGAAGTTGCTGCCCCCTTCAGGCATATAAAGCTTCATGTAAATTCATTCTATACAGTGCTGTTGTTTGCTGAAATGGCTTTACTTAAAAATATATCTTTGGGTACTCAGAACTTGTCAGACAGCTGTCATATTAATACCAAAGCTTGGAGAGCCTTAAGGAAATGCATTGAAATATTTTGAAATGGAAAACATAAGGTGTTGTAGATAAGGAAGCCACAGGCAGAAAATAAACCTTCCTCCTTTCCCTCCTCCTGCCTCTAATCTTACCTGATAGAGGATGTTACAGGCTTTTTCAGTAAGTGTGCATTGCGTATTGGATTGTTTTCTTTTACGCTGGGTTTTGCTTTTGCATAACTGTTCTGGAACAATAACAACACTTGGAGATATTATCCAGGAATGTTGAAGTTTTGAATATTATAAAATTCTCTACAAAGCTCCAGAGGTATTTGAAAATGGAACAGACTCTTCAGAGAAGCCAAGAATTTGTACAGCGTATGCAAAGGAAAACACTATTCAGTAAACACAATTTGATTTTACTAACAGATTTCTGTAAAGGCATGTAGTCTGTGTGTCAGCAGTTATAGTCAAGAAATGGGTACTACAAAATAAACCATGATAGACATGACACATATTTATGCATCTGTATGTTTCTCTAACTTGTACGTGTGGCAGGTACTTGTGGTTTGGCGATTTGATGCCAAGAGCCAGAAGTACATTCTTATACAGCATGTACTGATTCTCATGCTGGTGTCATTACCATCGCGTGGTTTGCATGCCGCTTCTTTCCACTTGAAGGGTTCTGTTCTAGAAGAGGAAAGGAAGAGTAAAGCAATGACTATCTAATTAATGCACATCCGTCTGCTTTAGACGACAAAAGGTGATACGACTGAAATACTCAGTTCAAGACCTGGAGGACTTAAACATGACTGTCAGTCAAGTTTTATCTCAGTTTTGGAGGACTTCAGGCTTCTTTAGATTTTACTCATTTATGCAGAGAGAAGCAGTAATATTCTCAGCGCTGAGTACTAGTGGGGTACCACAGTAAGATGCTGTCCTTAATCTGTTGAGATCTCCATGTGAAGATTGGAGATCTTTTCTTGTGACTTTGATGAGCAATTGTTTTAAAAGTTCCTATGGCTCATAACTCTTGGAGCTGTTTGAGACTCAGACAGTTAGTTTAGTCATTTTAGATGCAAAATTGTGAAGAAATCATTTCATCACGTATTTCCACAGGAGCTAAATTCCTTTTCTCGCATAGAGCTCCTTTTTCTCCTAACCCATCTTTAAGTTTGGAGTATGAATTGGTAGTTTGGAATTGATGTACGCACACATATTCTCACAGAACATCTGTATAACTTAGGTTAATTTCTGGGCCATTTTGCCTGTATTGAAAATATGCATAGCAATCAATTCCCTAAGATAGAAACTGGTTTTTAACAAATATTGAAAATTAATTGTGGTATTTCTTAAATATGAAAGTAGAAATTTCACTGGAAAAGATCTTGTAAAAAATACCCCAAATATCTCTGTCTGTAGTATGGAGGCAGGAGGAGACTGAACGGATTAACAAAACTCTTACTGGAGCTGAAAGAAAGGCAGCATTTTGTGGACTTGTGGAACAAGAGGCACAGCTGATTGCTTCCATTGGGAGACACAAACTAAATGCAGATGAGGAGAATCAACAAAAAGCAATACTGCGCTTTCTGGATAAGGTCAGTGATGTAACTTTAAGCTGAACATAAAGAACACGAAAATACAGGAACAGAAAAGACATCGGGACACTATCTGCCAAAAGTAACTTTTGTAGCTTTAACAGTTAATTATGTGAATGCTAATGTTATAAATATCCAAATTATCTAGTTGTTCATGTCAATACAATTCAATAAATTTCTTTTTCCAAGCTGAGAATTTCTTAGCTCTGTGACTGATTGAAGGACAAAAAGTGCATCATTAAGATGGTCACCTGAGATTTATCATAGACATAGGGACTTGTGTAGATATAATATAAAAAATAGTGCTGAGTGGATGAATTTTATATTATGCAACTATTCTGCATAAAGAATGTGATTCTGATGGCACTGTTAACAGGATCAAAGACTCAAATTCTAACAATTCAGAATGATTAATTTGAGGTTATAAAGCATCAGGATATTGCATACCATTCTATGTTTTGTATTGTGTGTATAGTGATGTAGGAATTAATGCATGAAACTCTGCTCTTTCCAAATCTGGTTTTGAAATTTTAAAAATCTGCCTGTTAGCTTCTCTTTCAAAACTAGTCAGTTTCACTAATCAAAACTAGTGACTAAGTGGTCATCCCTCTGGTATGTTCATTGTTCTCTATAGTGAAAAGTTTAGTACTGCATTTAAACTTAAATACGAACATTTAAACAAGTATTTGTAAAATTAAGCTTTAACCCTGTAGAATGGATTAATTGATTCTTTTTTTTTTTTCTTCTCTCAGAAATGTTATCCTTCAGGACCCAGATTTGTCATTTATTTCCCCATTGAGCACAGACCTTTGGTCATTGTATGCCTGTCTTTAAAGAAAGCATTTATTCTGTTTTCATGTGCAGGATAGAAACCCAGAAGAGCTTTGACTGAATCTTAAATCCTGTTGAACTCAGTTATTAACTAACTAGTGTTATTGTTTGAGGAATTCACAATTTATTGTCGTTCAGACAATTATTCTATCACCTGATGACCCCTTCCAGGTGGGGAGGGGAATCAGGAAAGACAAGGAAACCTGAGGGTTAAAATATGAACAGATTTAATAGAATAAGACTAAATAATTAATGTTAATAACACTCCAGAACCAATACTGATCCCAATACTAATATAAAATATACAAGGATTATATTCAGCCAACTCTATCAGTAGGAAGCTGTGTACTCCTAGCAGTGGACAGCAAATGTCGGACACTGCAAGCGCTATGGCTTCGGGAGGAAGGGAAGGGCTGAGGGGTTGGGCACTGGGGCAAGAAGTTCGTAGGATGGCAGATATCAAGGGTCTTGCTCCTCCTCATCCCTGCACCCGGTGAGCTTGAAAACACTGAGACCTTGAAAGTAAATATTTTCAGAAATTCAGACACTAGAGTCTTCTAAAAGTGCAGTTTTCCCAAGCATTAGGAGAGACCTTACCGAAAAGCAAAATCACTGAAAGACAAATTAATCCTGTGTTGCTCAAACCAGGACAACTAGTTTCGTGTTAGAACTTTAACTTGAGATTTTATTCTTGTATAATCTTGGGGATGAAACGTAATATAAGTGTTCTTTAGGCTTTCATCTATACAAGAGATGAAAACTCATTCATACACAAAGGTGATTTAGAATGGCATAAGATTAAAAAAAAAAGTCCTTTTTAGTTAGACACCCCAGCAATCCATTCCTTCAGAAAAAAGAAATAGTTTATTTTCTGGCTGTTTTCATAGTATGTGACATAACTATGTAAAGAAATATTGCAACAGAAGGAGGTTTTTTACTATCTAATTTTTTTTTTTTTTAATTTTGACTATGTAATGCTCAAAAGTAAATATGGCAGTTTTGTCCAAAAGAGACTTTTTTCATTCTTCTTATTACTGATATATGGGAACTGGACTGTAAAAAGGGATTTGATAAAATTTATTACCTTTCTTCTTTATGAACAAATTACTTATCTGAAATGATGGTAGAACTGTTACCAAATTTACGGCTGTGATGTGATTTTATTCACATTACTGCTTTCAAGAGTGCAAAACCCCAGAAAACTAAGTATTTAGGAATGATATCAAAACCTTGAATCATTTATATGTTGAATGTTTGCTTCTACTATTTACAATCTATTCTGTTATCTTCTCAGAAAAAGAAGCCTGGAACAGTCAAACTAAATATATTTTTCTCTTAACAGAGTCTCTATCTCTATTTTTCCTTTAAGGACTGTTTTCCAATGACCTACCCTAGATAGATTACTTCTAGTGTATATTCTCAGAGGTTGTACAGTTTTCTTATATCTAGGAATCAGAAGCAAAATGTTCTTCAGTACTGGAATTCTTAGTGACAATTGATTGGAGATTCAGGAGACTCATGAAAGACAAGAGATGCTCCCTCTTTCTAAACACTGGACATGTTTCTGAAGCACATAGTACTAATTTTTTTTATTCATGTTTTAAATTTATAAATTATGTTTGTTATTAAAGAGATTGGTGTCTTTTTGAAAATCTAGTGAGCTTCTGAACTACTGCAAATTATTCTTTTCATGTCAGCTGTAGGGTTTGTAGTGTTGTTCTAAACTGTTGACATAGATGGCAGCCTAACTCAGAGGTAAAGTAACAATTTCTGCATTTCTTAAAAAATAAAAGAAATGAAAAAGAATTTTGGAAGTCTCAAAATTAAATGGATGGGTTTTTTATGTTTGTAGCAGTGCCATTTAGACACTGTAGTATGAAATTTATTGTTGGAATGCTAGAGTATAGATTATTCTGTTATTTCTTGAACTTTGAGCTGATAATGTTAATCTAGACACTTGCCAGCTGAAGTTGAAATAACACCTTTCACATCGGAAGGCTGCAAGCATTTCCTTTTGTTGCAATAGCCAAAGTGATGTGAAACTTGCTTCTCCATGTAAACTTCATCCCCTTCTTTGCTACTTTAAGCATGTACCTCCTCAGGCATGTGTGCTTTTACAATGGTTGTTACTGGTTGTGTGCGCACAACATTCTAGGGGATTCTTTTCTATGCTGAGCTCATTCTTCTTCAGCATTTGTATTTTGAAGAGGAAGTACTTGATTAAGCTTTGATACAGCAATCATATTTTCTTAAAAGAATTTATGTAATTATTAACACTCAGTTCAGACCTTTCATGCTGTGTGCTGTTTCTGCACCCAGCCTATGGATATTTTTTTTTTTTTCCCACTTTTCTTACTTTTTTCTCTCTGTGTCTGTGGTGGTGTGTTTCTCTCCTCAGGTGCTTTTTTTTTTGCTTTCATGCATTGGCAGCAGAGTGCAGTTATAGTAGTCCTGCTCTCTGAAGTAATACAGATAACAGGATTATTGTAAATTCCATAGCACTGCCAGCAGACTTAAAGGAAAGGAAAAAGCTGGCAAAAAATCTCACAGTTTTAGTTTTCTCACAGCAATCTTGGATACGTGAAAATAGTCCTGAAATCCGACAGCTTGTGATACTTTCTGAAATACTGGAAATATTCATATTGATGAGACCTCTGTATTTATTTATTTTTTTCAGTACAAAGCTGCATAATTTGTTTCTTTTTAAATTATTTTATTTTCTGTAATACCCAGTTATGATGAGGTAGTAAGAAAAATTACAGAAGTTACAGATATGATATCTTGCTTTGAATAATTTAGAAGTTATTATAATATAGTTGGTCTGTGTTAGGGGTCATTTGCAAAGTGGAATACCAAGACTGCTAGCTCATATATGGGTTGTCGCAAATTTATCAGAAGAATCTAGTTTTAATAACCATTTCCTAGGTTATAGAAATTTAATAACCTGCCCATTGACTCTCTCTAGCACAAGCAAATGACCTTTCTGTCTTATAATAAGTGATTTCATTGAAGAGGATCAAATGTAGGTACTGAATTAACTACTCTGTGGAAAACAGTGATTTTTCCCAGTCTACCATACAAAGGAGACACAGCATGATACAGCTTCTAAGTTGGTGGGGTTTTCTTGTTGTTTGCTTGGTTTTGGGGTTGTTTTTTTTTTTTAAAGACTTCCTGGCATTGTACACAGGTAGTGAAACAAAGTCATGAAGTTACAGTAGAATGCTCCCTTTTTAGGACAGAGAGAAAATTGCCTCTTTCTAGTTTTGAAGAAGTTCAAACATTTCACTGCGGAATTAAGAGTTTTATTTTTTACTAAGATCTGGTTTTGCTATTGCATTTCTTAATCATTTTTGGCTCTGAATTGTGACCTCTCATTAACCATACCTCCTTTAATTAGAGTTCCACCCCCACTGATAATGCAATTAAATGTCAGTTATTCAGCGTTAAATCCTTTTTCAATTATTTTGTCTTTCTTTTGCCTACCTAACTTTATTTATTTAAAAGTGAGGAAAGCTCTATTTTGATTGTGGTGGTGACTAATTGTATCTGTTCTAACTATCTAATATTCTTGGTATTTTTATGACTTCTCACCATAGCAAGTCTGTATATTTGGTCAAAATAATGATTACATCAATGCTGGGGTCATATCCAGAAAACTACTAGGCGTGTGAATGCTGCATGAAGTGTTGCTGTACCTAACTCGCACTGAGACTGCAAAGTGAAGTTCACAAGTGTTTGTGAACACTCAAGTTCCAAACACAGTGAAAGCGAACAATTAATACACAGAATGAGGTTCCAAATAGCCGTCCCAATTAAGGAAAGGGAGTGGAGTTAGGTTATGATGGGGAGAGGGTTTTGAATACTATCTTTCCATTGGATTTAGGTGCCTACCTCCCTATGTAAGAGCGTGGTTTGCAACCAAAACCAGTCCTCTTGGAAGAGGAGAGTGTTTGGACTCTTCCCGCTGAGTGGGGCAGCTGACACCGTGTAACTTCTCACTGTCTATAGAAGTTAAAGATGTGTGAAATGACAGTTGAAGTAGTAGGCGTAATGAATGTGGTTAAGTTAGCAAACAAGCTAGGTGAAGTATCCGATAAGCTGTAAACTCATACTCTGCCTTAGTCAGGTTTAACAAAGTCTGTGCCTCTTGTCCCTCTATAGGTAGCAGAAATAGAAGAGTTCCCTGGAGATATTTTGTACTGCAGTCGATTCTGAGGCCTTAAATTTGCAGTCTTTATGCAGTCAACAGTTCCATTGATTTTTACTGATAGTTTAGATGGATTTATGACTGCAAGATGAAATGCAGAGCAAATGTATTCTAACACTACTGTCAGCAAATTAATTTTAAAGAAGTAGAGCATATCCCTGTCAGAAGATATTATTTACTTTTAATAAACTGTAAGTCAAAATTTTCATGACCTGCAACTTTAAACAAAGTGTGCCATTGAACACTCGCTCTTGTGGAAGAGGTACTGGCAATAGAATTAGCCTTTCCTATTAGTCAAGCATTAATGTTAAGTAGCTGTTTCACCTCTGGTAAAACTTTATGTAACATAACACACTTGTTCAGCTGGTGATCAGATTATAACAGCTCAGTTATACAAATTGTTTCTGCAGTGTGCACAACCTAAGAGATGGAAAGCATATGATGGAAAAGTCACTGAAATGGATACACAGTACACGCTCCGTGCCAGAGAACTATTTGAAATCTACCGCAGCATTAGCATGAATGACATCCCAAAAGAGGAGAGGATAGACGTGCTGCTAACACTTAGACATACAGTAAAGGTAAGTTTTATTTTTCTATTTAAGTTTAGCTTGAAGCTGTATTTCTGAAAGATACCATCACTTATTTCTGTTGACACATAAGCAATGCTTCTTCTGGCAGACAGGCGCCAGGATGATCAGCTTGCAGCAAGGGAAAGCCTAGTGTACCACCTGGCATGAGAGTGTAATTTCTGTTGTAGATATACTCTAAATTCGTATTTCACTTTGTGTGCATTTTTCTTCAAGTTGTGTTAGAGTTTTAACCCCATGATTTTAGACATTTTTGTATATTAATTCATAATACAATTAGTACAAAGTTTAACGTAATATTTATAAGAACTTGATGAAAACCATGGCAGAGACATTAGTGGCTATTAGGTTTTTTTTTTTCCCAGTTCTTTGAAATGTCTGTTTAGAGCCTTATGTATCTGTTGGTTTGGGTTGCCAGTTTTATGGGTGGCAAATACTGGGGGGTTTTATTATTTTATTTTTTTCTTTGCCCCACACTCCCAGACCCCACTGCTGCCACCAGTGTTCCCAGTGCATTAGAAGCTGGTTGCATTTGTTTTAGTCTTTCATATTTGTTTTATTTATTTATTCATGTACAAAAAGAATAATATGAGTTTCAAGGTACTTTCAGGATGATAGTGTTGACATCAAACTAAAATAGAAAGCTGCTTCCTGGTCTTATTAAAACAAACATTTTGCTGTTTGCTGTGATAGTACCAGAATTTGATCTAAAGCAAATATAGCCTTGGGAGCACTGCTGGTTTATGAACTCTTGCCCATTTTAATACAAGTCAATAATGCTGTAATGAACAAATTCTAGAATTTCTGTAAATTAGCACTCTTATTTTAGGTGAGAAGATATTGAACTCATTCACCTCCTATATTTCTCTGGAAAATCTCCTGCTAAGCATTTGGAATATTGACATGACTAATTTCCAAGCTTACTCATGAAGTTCCCCATGTCTTCTGTGTGATGGGTTTGGGGTTTTTTTTGTTTTGCTTTGGTTTATTTTTGTGTGTGGTTGTTGTTGTTGTTTTTTTTAAACCATCTACTGTGTATATACTTTACACTTCCTATCACATAACCAAAGGCAGCTTCTTAGGGAGATATTTCTTGGGGCTTTTGGAGACTGAAAATTTTGCATGTTTTGTGTGCCTCTGCTTAGCATTTTTTAATGCCTCCAGGTTTGCAGTTGCTCACGCCTTTGGTATATGTACAGGCTCCTTAAAGCAGAATCTGTAAGCATTCTCAGGTTTGTAATTCTTTACATTAGTTTTCTTGGAGGTTGTTTTCCTAATTCTTCTATGAACATGTTCTTATGTGAACATACAGAGGTACAAATGATTGGCATAGAATCCATAGTTTGCTTTCGCATCTGCATTAGAAGTATTTTGTCTGTTTACTTCCTGATTGTTGTGGAGGTTTTTTTCCCATTGCGTTTTCTTTCAGGAACATGAATGCAAATTAACACAGGAAATAGTGGAATTAATTGACAGGGAAGTTGATCTTATGTCAAGAGAGGTGAAAGAATGCAACTTAGAAGGACTGAGGAAAAGAATTTGTACATTATTTCTTCAGTATATTAAAACTCCGAAGTTTAACCCTGAAGTTGCTAGGATACTTAAGGTATTGTTCCTATTTTGCAGTCTGACATAGTGGCCATCAAACTAAAGATGGTGGAGAAGGGGAGTGGAAGACAATGAAAGCTTTTTTTTTTTTGTTTTACATTTTGCTGTAGAATTGCTGGAAGAAGTTAAGTAAAGAAGTAAAATGTAGCAAGTACACAAGCTTCACACAAATAAGCTTATATAATCATATAGGAAGCATGGGGCATAGACATGGGTATGAGAACCTATAAAGTGGCTGATAGCACTGAGAGAGCCTAGGAACTCTATGTATGAAATAAAAAATCTGAGAATTATAAATGGTAGATCTTATGGGGTAGTAACAGTAAAATGTAATAGCGAATGGGGAACCAATAGAGAGAGCAGTTACCTCACCACCCCCACCCACCCCACCCCCCCTGACAAGGGGCAGTATCCCATGCGTCCAGAAAGGAAGAATATTGCCATTGTCAAAGTGATGTCTAATGAGTTCCCACCTAAGCAAGAGATGTTACGAGCTTCTGTTGTACAACCAGTTGCTACTTCAGGAGAAGATATAGCTAGGAAGTGAAGAAAGTGATAGACACCTCTCAAGTTGTGTGATTGTTTTTCTTTTCTGCCTACAGATTACAGTTAAAAATATTATTCACTATCATATGTTGCTGCTTTAGGTAGCAACATGTATTCTGTATCTCTCAGAAGAGGATTCGTCTTATAGTGGTTGATGGTATCTCAGGAGTAGAGAATCTGTCAGTAAATGGTAGTCAGATTTAGAACCAACTAACAGTTATTTTATACTAGGTTTATGAACAGGGTTACCTAGATGTGTCATAGCAGAGACTGGAGACAGGAGATCTTTGTCTTCTGTAGCTTTTGGTTAACTGTACCTTGAGTTGAAGGCTGAATTGTACCTATATTTGTATTTGAATCTTGTAACCTTCTGTAGACCATAAAAAAAGATGGCAGTTCATGAACAGACAGTCAAAGTGACCAAATCCTCAGGTTTTCAAAAAAAGGCACATGACCAGAAAAGGTAGCTGGATTATCAGACTACTCAAATTACCCAACTTCAGACTTGGGCCTTTTGCTCAGACTACATTATATGCTTTCCAGAACCCATGAAGCAAAATGAGGATGAGGAGGTCATTAGCAAGTTTAATTTATTATCTTCTCCTATATAGATTTTGGACATGCAGCTCTGATGATTTTATATTCTTATGCCAAAATATTAATATGCCCATAATCTCAGGGTTTTATCTTTGACATAAAGGGAAGATTCTATATGAAAAATTAAATGCAGAATAATTAGTTTCTGTTTTCTCTGTGTTGTCAGCTTTCCAGAATGTCTGAGGATCTGCATACATAAAAGTGCCAGCAAGAGCATTGGAGTATAATGTCTAGGATCTTCATATAGCTTAAAAATGAATCGACTGATTTATATAACTGATTTTAACAAGTACAATAAGAAAATACAGTGGCTTTTGATCTTCTGTTTCTTTAAAAAAACAAAAGTATTGGGTATTTTAAAATAAATATTACTAGCTCTTTGCATGTTAGAATATTTACATGATTATACATAAAATCTATTCTGACAGAGTTAGGGTGACAAACAAGTAATACAAAGATACTTTGTGGTAAATTAACTTTTTTTAATCTTTTAGGTTCCACCAGATCCCTTAAAGCTTTATAAAAATGTTAACTTCTGTCACAGTTGCGAAAATTACTTACCATCTAGCGAGTTTCCTGTTCCTGCTAATTCCTGCACCATTGGCAGATGTCACTTGTGTTGCAAGCTTGATAATGAGGCTCGGCGACGAGACGCATCTTTGAAATACAAACTTATACTAGAAAATCTCAGAAAGTCTGAAGTTGATTATCACGATGATGCTAAAATTGTTTTCTTAATTCAGGTACTGTCTGGAAGAGCATTGCTAATAATGGATACCAGTGGCTTTGACTATAATTTTTCCTTTATTTTATGTATGTTGTTGACAGGTTGAGAAATAGGTTGAAAGCTACAAAAACTTCTTCCTGTGATATGGGATGTTCCATACCATAAAGAAGAAGCACTTGAGCTCTTGAAGTATAGCTGTAATTTCAAAAGTGATTGATTTTAGGTTATACATTAAAAGAAGGTAGAAGTCTAGCTGACAGGTCAAAGAATCAGATGACCCAAATTATTCTTCTGTTTCTGCAGTGGCTGTCCTGTTGCTTAAAGACACTAGCATCATTTGTAAAGCAGCAATAGTGATTTTGTGACTGTAATATTGTTCAAGACATAATGCTCGTAAAACATTTTGAGCCCCATTATTTGCACTGTTTTAGTAATACAACTAAACTGTTCTGTATTATCAGAAGGAAAAAAACAAAGGAGCTGAGGTTTTGACATTCCTGTTCTATGTCAGAATATCTGTATAGTTGGAAGTTTTACTGTTTTGCATTTATTAGGAGAGGGATTCACTAAATATTTTGATTTTCTAATTTTTTGCCATCATCTGTAATAATCTGTAATATTTTGCAATATTACTAAGTAACTAATGTTTCTTAATAATCATTACTGGAACAACTCAGTTCAAAGAACTTCTTGCCTCTGTCTTCAGAAAATTCTCTCTCTTAGTTGTTATTACTTATTTCGTCAGCAAAAGAGTTTGACATCCAATGTCCACTGGGAAAGTTTTAAATCTGAGGTAATTGCAAACTGTTATTTATTGAAAATATTGAACAGCCAAGATTTATTTGAACTTTCTGACATTTAGTAATAAAAATCTCTACAGCATCAATATTCATAGAATAGTTTTTGAACTGTATTTTCTGTATGTCTGAAACAACATGCAAGCAAACAAAAAAAAAAAATCACTATCCCACTGCTACCAAAACAAGTCATGCTGCGGTTTAGCACTTTGTCAATGGTAGCTGCCGAAAGGAAGATTGGGATTCTTTAATTATCACACCTGTGTTAAGAAATATTATCAAAGAACCTGGATTTTGTAGATGATGTTCATCCATATTGGTTTTCACTTAAGCTGAAAAGTTTTTTGTCTGTGTCTAACTTAGTTTATCATAATATGTAAACATCCTCCAAAACCTTTTGGACCTCTCTCACATCACAGCACTTGGGAAGGCTGGTGGTCACTGAAACATGACTGCTTCTTAACTGCTGACACCAGAAGCCCTCACTTGCAGTTCCATTTGTAGTGGTACCACTGCAACATCTCTGGATACTATGTCATTTTCATCCAAATAAACCTCTTTTCTTTAGAGCTATAAATATCTAAATAACAGAGGTTTAAATCTTAAATCACTAATTGCTTTGGGGTTTTTTTTCCCTAATATTTCCTTAAATTATTAATCTTTTTTCTGAGCTACTTGCTTTTTTTCCCTTTCCCTCCCAACAACAGTCGCCAAAGTTCAGTAGTAAATGCCATCCCAGATTTTTTTTCTTTCATTCAAAAGGCTGTGTTTATCAAGATTTAGTAGTGATTTCAGATACGTAGTAATAAATTTAACAAATTAGGATTAACATAAATTAACCTTAGGCATAGGTTAAAAGTACATTTAAAGGTCTTTCTGTACTAGAAGACCTTCTATTATTTTTTGTTAATATAGTAGCATAGCTACCTGGTCTTATAATCTCATTTGGTAAAATGAGCAACAGTATCATGAGTGCAATAAACTCTCCATATGTCAACGGCAGAGTGAGGGGAAGAAAGAAAGCAGGGAGGGATTTGGGGTCTGTCATAGGTGGGAATTTTTCTTATCCTAATTTCCCACGTTTTCCAGGCCAGATTATTCTGATTTAATGTAAACCTTAAGTAATTTAGTAGTGTAATAATTCATTTATTAAAGAACATTAATGCTGAATCCAAGAATTAAATGGGGAAGTCATCTCAGTAATGACAGAGATGGATTATTGTTATTAACCAAAAGGGTCTGAATAGGCTTAAACATACTATATGAGAAAAAACATGAGATTTAAGAAGCTTTGTAAGAGCAGTTAAGCAATCAGGATGTCAACAGAAGATATGAATTGCCATTGGCAGAGACAATCGAAGTAAGAATGTAATATTTTAGAGATGATACAAGAAAAATGCAGTTAATGATTGCCATGCTATGCTGAAGGAAGATGTTTATGTCTAGACATTCTTTAATCAAGTGGTTATATGACATACACATAAATTTTTTTTTTACTCAAAGCTATATTTGAATTCATATATGGTTACAGTGCTTTTCTTGTAGAATGAAACATGCTTCATCCTTCTTAACCCTGTTTTCCATTTCAGCATCAAGATCTGCAGTACATGATTGAAAACATATGGGGCCGTCAGTCAGCTCTCAGTGCCTGCAGTGACCTCTATGATTTGGTTATGGTCAGGTGGGATAAGCAGCGTGAGTGGTCTCCGTGGAACACTATTCTCCTCACTAAAGATGAGGCAGATGCACATCTTAAGCTGTGTAACCTTCAGAAGGTAAAATTTGATGGGCTTAATTTTTTACAGTATTTATGTTATGTTCCAATAGAATCCTGTGACTAATGATGTTTGGCCAAATTTAATCCTTACACTCATCCCTGTTTAAAGTAGCCCATTGTGACTATTTAAATAATTGCATCTGTACTATTAAATAAAACAGCCACTAGTCCAGAGGGCAGCTGGCATGTGCAACTCGCATCCATGTACCTGAACTCTGTCTTGCCCTGGTTCTCCCTCCCGAAATGCAAGGAGCTAAGGGGCCTCATCCATGCTGCCTACTTAGAGTAGTGCCATGCCTATGCTCTTCCCTCAGCCTAGGTCAGACAAGAGCTGGCCTGGATGAAAAACATACTAAAGACTAACCATAAATACTGGGCTCTTGCACATGCTCTGGCCTCATTAGTTCCTGGCCTTATAAATTTCTCATCAAATAACAGAATGGTTCTTTGTCTAGAGCTTGACCATTTCTCATAATAAAATTTGTCTCAATTTACTTTCTTAGATAAATTTCATGTAAGTAGCCCTGACAATGTAATCCTATAATTTGCAATTAAGCAATAAAACATAGTTGCTGTTCTGAGTTAAAAAACTTAATAATTTATTAAAGAAGTAATTGAAACTCTGCATTTTTACACCACTCCCCTTAAATTCCATATCTGAACATGGTAGTCTGGCAAATATCTCACTCACTGGCCATCATATGGTATTTAGTTTTCTAAGGCACAAGAGGTTATTGATTTATGTAAGAAGCAATCTGAGGTCGTAGTTGTGTAGTGTCCTTTCGTTCAGGGTGTTCTTGATTCAGTTAATTCAATTTCTAACACCATATGTGTGCATCACATGCAGCTTCAGCTGTTACGCATTGCAGTTCTTTTTTGAAAGTCTTAAAAGTATGAGATAACTAGGCTGACAGAGCAAATGAATTGCTCTCTTAATGAAAGGTTTGCTTTGGGGACGAAATATATCAGTCAGGGAATTGTAAAGGTAAAGGGAATTCTGCCTTCCATGATGTCTTGTGTGTGTGTGTGCGCCTAGCTTGTGTCTTCAAGCAGACACATGATTATGTGAGCATTAGTTTTAAAAGGTAAAATCAATTTCAAGCTGGAAATTCCTTTATTGACTCCTCTGTCTCACTTTTAGTCAACAAGACTGTTCAGGCAGTCTGAATCTAGCGATGCTTCTCTGCATCCGCAAATGTATGTTACTAGCATTATGGCAGGCAAAGATTCTGATTATGCACTTACCTGGTTTAACTTCCTAACTCCGGCTGTAGTCAAAGAGATGCCATTAACTTGATTAAGTCCAGAGGTTGAGTGGAGCTGGGAGTTAGGCCAGAAGAGCAACAGGTGAGGTATGCAAACCTGCCTAAAAATTGTAAGGAATTTTCAGTTAGTTCTTGCTACAAAAATAGAAGCTATAATGAAGAGTCACCTTTCTTCACTGGTAATGGCCAAGGCTTTGTATCAAAAAAAAAAAAAAAAAAAAAAAAAAAAAAAAGAATGTGAAATAAGGAAAATGAGCTAAAGTTAGAATGTCATAAATTGAATCATTGTTTCTCATTCACTGAAATAAAAAAAGGCCTTTCAAGTACTTTCTTTAATAGCAATTATTCATAACAATGACTACAGCAATAGCAAAGAGGTTTTTTTCAACTAAATGTTTTGGTTATTTATTACAACATCTGAACTACTACTAATTACTAGAAATTTAGGAAAATGTCACCACTGAACGCAAAGGCTGACTGAAATGCTGCAAAATGCTTGCTGCTATGATTATTTGGAAATAATTACTCTGATTCTTGTCAAGGAAATTTCCTGTAGTCGTCACTTTGCAAATGTTGATATTTGGGCATTGCCTTTTTTAATTTTCAAAGGGAAGTACAAATGTTCTTACCTGAAAAGAAATAAGTGTTATCTTGAATGGATAAAAAAATGCCAGAAGTTTTTCTGTTTTTAAAAGGTGACTAATTTCACACGGAGCTGTTAGTAATTTTCACTATTGGGCCATAAGATAGCAGTATAGTACTACAAAATATTTCATTATGTATCATATATGAATAAATTATCTGGCTTGGTTTAATTAAACGGTCACTATTTATACTGCCTAAAATATGAAGCAACATGTAGATTGCTAGATATTTTAATTGTATTTAATGGGATTTGGATTTTTTTTTTGCTTTCAGGCTTATGAAGCGGCATTTATTCACAGAATAAAACATAAGCATATCCGGGCAAAAAACTACTTTGCTCAGATTCCCGCGATGACATCATTTTTGCATAGGAGTGACAATCAGGCTAATGCAAATGAATTTTTAATAGCTACGCCTATTCCTACTGGTACAAAAACATAACTCTTAGGTGAAGTTAAAAAAGTTAACTGAATTATTGATTAATACAATTTCCTTGATTCTGAAGAAATGTATTTTTTCACCAATACCTTAGTTGTATTACACTGATCAAAATAAACTTCTGAGAATAAAATAATTTGATCTTGACCAGTCAATATAACTGCATTTCATGTTTTGTAACCTCATTATTTAAAAAGTAAAATGTTGTTGATGAGCTTTTGTAAATCCTAAATTCTTAGAGCAATGACTGTCTTTCTGTGTGCGTGCCTGTGTTGCTTGGAACATCCTGTATGTAGTGTAATATTCCCGTTGGGGGAATTTAGCTAATTCTTTCTTACCTTTTAATTAGAAAAATAATACTATAAACACTGTGTTAAATGTATTTATCTCATCTTAACCATATAAGGCAGAAAACCTCTCAAACCCTAAATTCCTAGAGAACAACAGAATTGATATGCCATTCCACATATAGCTTCTTTGCCTTGCAAGCATTTGTGCAAAAGAATAACTTTACTTTTTATAGCTGATCTCAATGGTCATAGTGGAACTACCAGCATGTAATTATTGCATCCAAGATCTTGAAATTATTGTAAATCAGACTTACAGTTCGAAATACACGATGCAGACTGTTTGGAACATTTTTTTTTTTGAGGAGCTTCTGTTATTTAAAGTAGAAGTCAATTCTCTCCATAAGTTTATTTATTTATGTTTATGTTTGATTACAGTTACAGAGAAAAATATGATATGGTGTACATTCAATAAAGTCCTGCAGAAAGTTGCAAAGTTCTGCTTGAAACCTCTATTCTAGACATGGTTTTGACCCAGGACAAAACCTTTTGCTCTGACAAATAAAACTATCTAGGAAAAAGCAGTAGCATTTACAAACTGAAATAAGCATATATTGGGCAGCAAACAGCTGGGAACTTGATTCACTCCCTCAACAGAACGTGAACTGTAGAACCAGTACCTGACTGATGAGTGCATTCTAACATCAGTGGAGTCTTTCCATCGATTTTACTATTAAATTGAGATTCTAGATTTTAGTTTAGTACTGAATTAATGGTAGAATTGCAGCACCTGAGCATTCCATTTGACTTATGTGCTTTCCAGGATCTGAGCCTTAAAATAGCAATGGCTGCTAAGACTGAGCTTCTTCCAGATTGATAAAAAATAATGGGTTGAATGGCAAGAGGGAAAACATGAATCATATAGATAGTAATCTACCTCTTTATAAATTTTTCACTTATCTTTTTAAACTGCTTTTAAAAAATGTGCTTTACAACCCCAGGAGGATGATTTAAATAAACAGTAAGGAAATAATTCAAGCAAATGTGAAAAACCACTAGTCCATTGATTTCAATGCCATGTGGTGTTGAAGATTTTTGGAATCATAGAATAATTTAGGTTGGAAAAGGCCCTTAAGATCATCAAGTGCAACTGTTAACCGAAGGCTACCAAGCCCACCACTAAACCATGTCCCTAAGCGGCACATCTATGTGTCTTTTAAATATCGCCAGGGATGGTGACTCAACCACTTCCCTGAGCAGCCTGTTCCAATGCTTGACAACCCTTTTGGTGAAGAAATACTTCCTAAGATGCAATCTAAACCTCCCTTTGTGCAACTTCAAGCCATTTTCTCTTGTCCTATTGCTTACTACTTGGGAGAAGAAACTGACCCCACCTCACTACAGCCGCCTTTGAGGTAGTTGTAGAGAGCGATAAGGTCTCCCCTCAGCCCCCTTTTCTCCAGGCTAAACAACCCCAATTCCCTCAGCTGGTCCTCATGAGACTTGTGCTCGAGACCGTTCACCAGCTTCATTGCCCTTCTCTGGACATGGTCCAGCACCTCAGTGTCTTTCTTGTAGTGAAGAGCCCAACACCGAACGCAATACTTGAGGTGCAGCTTCACTAGGGCCGAGTACAGGGTGACAATCACTTCCCTAGTCCTGCTGGCCACACCATTTCTAATTAAAGCCAGGATGCTATTGGCCTTCTTGGTTACCTGGGCACACTGCTGGCTCATATTCAGCTGCCTGTTGACCAGCACTCCCAGGTCCTTTTCCTCCAGGCATCTTTCCAGCCACTCTTCCCCAAGCCTGTAGCATTGCATGGGGTGGTTGTGACCCAGGTGCAGGACTCGACACTTGGCCTTGTTGAACCTCAGCCCATTGATCCAGCCTGACCAGATCCCTCTTCCTATCTTGCTTCTCCCTCCGTTCCTACCCTCAAGCAGATCAATATTCCTGCCTAACTTGGTGTCATCTGCAAATTTACTGAGGGTGCACTCGATCCCCTCATCCAGATCATTGATAAAGATATTAAACAGACCCAGCCTCAATGCTGAGCCCGGGGAGACACCACTTGTGACTGGCTGCCAGCTGGATTTAACTCCATTCACCACCACTCTTTGGGCCCGGCCATCCATCCAGTTTTTTACTGAGCGAAGCATAAACCCATCCAAGCCATGAGCAACCATTTTGTCCAGGAGAATGCTGTGGGAAATGGTGTCAAAGACTTTACTAAAGTCTAGGTAGACAACATCCACAGCGTTTCCCTCATCCACTAAGCGTGTCACCTTGTCATAGAAGGACTGTACAGAATTGTAGAATAATTCAGGTTTGGAGGGATCACAGAAGTCCATCTCCTACTCAAAGCACAGTCAGCTATAAGGTCAGACTGAATTGCTCAAGGCTTTATCCATTCAGGTCCTGAAAACCTTCAAGGATGCAAAATGGATAACCTCTCGTGGCAACAAGTTCTTGTGCTTGGCTGTCCTCATCTTAAAAAATGTTCTTCATTTCAATAGAGTATGCTGTCTCTCATCTTCTACCATGCACACCCTTAAAGAGCCTGGCTTCGTCTTCTTGATAATGTCTTTCAAAGTTTTGGAAAGCTGCTATCAGGTTTTCCTCAAGCCACCTTTTCTCCAGGCTGCACAAGCCCAGTTCCCTCAGCCTCTCCTTACACGTCAAGTGCTTCTGCCCCTTGAGCTTCTTGGTGGACCTCTATTGAACTCGATCCAGTTTATCAAAGTCTTTCTTGATTTGAGGGGCCCAAAACTGACACAATATTACAGATTTATGCTTGAAGAGTTCCATTCTATATTCACTTGAGTATTCTCAAGAAAACTGGTGTTTTGGCCTGCTAGGGAATTGCTCACACACACAAATTTTTGGGTTTATGCAGAAGTCCAGAAGGTAGTCCCTGATAATGGCAGTGCCATTTAATTGCACTGTAGAAGTGCTTATGTAAATAGTTAAAAATTTGTGTTGAAATTATAGTGAATTGGATACTTAACTAATATTTGTGATATGGCTGTCCACAAAACAAGTGACTACCTGTATAAAGTGAAAACTAATGTCTTCTTTCAAGTCAGTGTCCAAAAATGGCTTTTGCAAGCACAGAAGTTGAATGTTTTGGAGGACATGACATACTGTGAGAGAGTTGTTGAAAAATGGGAAAAGTATTTGCAATATTTTGGATAGCTAATTGAATCCTTTTGTTAGGGCAAAGCTAAGTAAAGCCAACATAAATCAGAAATAGGATAACGTTTTTTTTTAAAATCTAGCATAATTGAAATTAGTATAAAATTCTTCATGTTAGTTTTCTTTAATTGCTACTTTGATCATCATAAATGTTTTGTTGATACCGTTATTGAATTTAGAAACAAAGTTTTTTTTACCCCTTTTTGTGCATAGCATTTATAATTGTATTTTCTTTGGAAAAAGAATTAATTTAAAACTTTTCTCTAATAGTTACTGTGTTGCTTCACCTGTTTATGTAGCTTACAAGTGATATTAAAAAAGATACTGGACAAGTATGAAGAATGAAAGCATTCTCCGTATCAGGCAGTGGCAAATACTGGAAAAGCTGACTGAAAAGATGTCGGATTAAAAACATTATGTTTCTCGGAGAAATCATTGCATTTTATCAGAAAAAGAAAGCTGTTCAGATAAAGGGTCAGATCTGCCACTTTCTATTAGAACTGAGTAAATTCTTTAAAAGCACAGCTGATCATCTTTGAATTTCAGAGAATACTCACAAGATGATTTTGGAATCTGTTGGTAAAAAGGCCTCTGCTTTGGAGTGTAGATCTTTCCAGGATAATGAGAACAAATGATTGCAAAGTTTCAGTGCCTCTTCAAAGGAGAACAGACTGTAAGATGAAATTTTAACCTTCTTTCTTCACTTCTGAGACATGGCTAAATGATAGGCTTATAAAGTCTCTTAAATCGTAGCTTGGAGGTTGAGACCATGAGGAGTCCGCATTCCTGAAACACTAATGAGAAATGCTGGGTTTGCCTCAGCTCTTTCCCAGATGTAGATACTCACTGCCAGGAAAAGGGGACCCATCCATATGGCTTGTGTTCCTCCTTCTGCACTAGCAGAGACGTGGCCAATTAACACCTGCAGCCTACCTCACAGGACTCTTATGTGAGGAGGACTCTTCAAGCACGAAAAAAAATTTGCCTTCTACCCACCTCCAACACCACTGGTAATCCATTTGCAGAGGGAGAAGTTCCAGCTTTTTTCCCACATGCACAAGTGGGTAATATGTTAATTCAGCAAAGCAGAACGTGCATCTTGCCTCCCTGCTCCTAAGACAAAAGTCCATGTTTTTTCCAGGATCTACATTTCCCTATATATGTCTCAAAGGAAGAACTCCCTTCCCCTCCATGCCTCAAAAAGATGTCCCAATGAACAAAGCATTAATTCCCTTCTTAGACAATAAAATGATTGCAAAATATGATAAAACAGGATTAGAAATTAAATATGTGGGGGTAGCAAAGTAGTTGCTGACCAGTATATGGTATGTGGAAAATACTTTTTCAATAGATAATGATAATGATAGTAACAGATTAAAAAAAAACCAAAATAATCCAAATCTTGGATTCTTTTAATTATCACTATTTTTTTTAAGAGCCTAAATTTGAATATGTCTATTATCTGAGCTGGGGGAAGAGGTTCTTTAATATGCTGCTGTAGTACCATGTTAGATCCCAAACCTACTGCTCAAGGATCAAATTTGCATGCAAAATGCATGGCACTTATTTTTGTCACCTATCTATAGATAGTTCTTCTGGCTTATCTTTTACTGTAAATTGTCCTTGTTACAACAGTTATCCCTTTTAGCCTGACTTACAGTCCTAAATTTAACTTCATCCCACACAAATCTGGCATTCACACTGCTTTTTATTCAAAATTTTTTACATCAGGAATGTAGAATTCTGAAGGTGAGAGGATTTTTTTTTTTTTAAAGAAAAGGATTCATAAGCAAAATAAATTAAGTCTCCATCATCTTAGTCTTTATTTTTTTTTTATATTTTCCTATATTTCAACTTTAACAGGATAAGAAATGTGTAGGATCTGTGATAGGCATAAAATTGTAAAAGAAAGCATGTATAAATCCAGAGAAATAAGTAGGAGTAGAATGCAAATACACAGTATGTCAATATTACGGCTTCTCTTAAAACAATTATTTTAGTTAAGTGGAAATACATGGTCATGGAGGTATTTTTTTCTTCGTTGCAATTTCATTATGATTTCACAGGAGTCTCAGTTTCAGTGTTTTGAATTTGTGTTGGATTTAAAAAAATCGTCATGTGCAAGCAGTGCTAAACCTGGGCTCAAGATCACCTGTGGGTTTTCAAGGAAAAAGCCCTATGGAAAATGCAACAGTAAACTCTGTGTGTGTGTGATTTTGTGTATGCTGACAGACATCAATCAAAAGTGTTTTTAGGTTAAAAATCCACTGTGATGTCATCTCATTTTAATTAAATGAAAGAAACGAATCTTTTTGAAAAATCTCTTTGCAATAGGTATATTTTTTCCTTATCGTTTGGCAAAAAATCTTTATTTTTAGGGGTGAAAAAGAAAAGAAAAATGAGAAAATATATGCAGATGCATTTGTGAGCCAAATTTACTGAGGGAGGCAAATTAAAATCCCACTCAATAGGTTCTTCTCATTCCTTTTTTTCAAAGCTTTCTTCACTTCAGTTGTTCCCAAACTGTGGTTTGTGGAGAAGTATTAAAAAGGCAAATTCAGTTTATTTTCAGTTAAAAGTTTGTTCATAAGTAATATGGTAACCTGAGAGAAAACAATCTGGTTTTGTTTCAAAAAAGTTTTAAGGCTGTTTCTATAAGGCAGAATACAGAGAGTATAACCACCAGCTGTGCTCCATCTCACTTGTGTGCGATCGGGTTACCATGACCAAATACCCTCCAGAAGATCCAGCTCAAACCAAGGGATAATCTAGTTTTTGAGATATTACCAGCTGGAAAGAGACAGGGACAATATACCTTTCTCTTTTGTCTCGTTAACCTACTTTAAGTCAGTCATTTTGGGTGCAAGAAGCCCGGAATCTCTTACATGACTTAGGCTTTTTGTTGGAGGTGTCAACATTTGAGTATGAACGTGTAAAAGAAGTTGCACATGCCAGCAGTGGAATTTTTGAAATGTGTAAATGCTTTAGCCCTATGAAAACGCTCTGTAATAACAGAGCTGAGCACTAGTCACCCATTTAAAAAGTACAAAATTGCCAAATATTTAGTAATGAATCATTTGCTCTTGTGGTGAGGTTCCTGTCAGGTTGCAACACATATTTGTACAGCACTATATATTTGTTGGTCTCGATTTCCATACATTCAGATCAGACTGTTGAGGGCTTATTCTGATGTGGAAGTCCTGGCAGTGTTGGTCGTAATTGTCAACTGTCTTAGTAATGGAGGAGACCCACTAGGACCTGCTCTTCGTTGGCTCATGTTAGAAGAGCAGTTAAGATCCGCTACTTTCTTGCTCTGTTTTGCAAAGCAAGGATCTCTGCGGTGTGCAAGCTAAAGAGTGAAAGGAATCACAATCTGAGAAGGCACAGGCTAAGTGGAATTAAAGCGTGGTAGTCATGCGCTGTTTCTCCAGACTGCCAACTGCAATGCGAGCCTAGCAGGTTCTGCAAAATTGAAAGTTTTGCTGGAAATTGTGTGATTCCTTTAGTATTCTGTGGCAACCACATTGTGCATTCTTCATTTGCATAATGCTGACCTTCAGGTTGTCTTTGTTTCTTATATGAAGGTTAATTGTAAGCATACAGGAAGACTTACGGTCGATTTGCTTTGTGGGTAGGAGGTGCACACAAAAAGAATATTCTGGCAAGAGTATTCTGGACAGTTATGTGAGAAACCAGATCTCTCATGTTCTGGAAGATACGATGGAAAAGTCAACCATTTTGAGAATTACAAGGTATTTTGCTCGCATTGACCAAGCTATTCCAACTCATACTAAAATCTCCCTAGGGCATCCCAGTTCCACCCTTGTCTTTGAGCTCTGGATTGCTGTCTTACCTGTACACTCCCTTAAACAGACAGACAAACAGTGTCTGGTGAAAAGGGAGACAAACGATTTCTAATATATCTCTGAGGAGAAGAGGAAAAAGAGCAATTAAAGGGTTAACTTCAGTGCTGCGTAAAGGCAACATGGAGAAGAAAAGGAACATGTAGATGACTGGTTTTATTACTTCCCTCGAAACTATTATTTTTGTCTCAGAAATCTCATTTCAGATTGAAGTGAGGAACAAATTGCCTTATATTAGACAACAGCACTGTAACAGTATGCTGTGAGTTAAGGCAAATGGATTTAATTAATCAAGCTACGTGTGCTCAGATTCAGAAGCGCATGTCTTCTGACATCTGTTTATATCTTCTCTTACAATTGTCATTGTGCTTCCTTATTTTTTTGCCATATCACAACTTCTTTTAACATAGCTAACTTTTTTTTTTTTTTCCCTGTATTATCCTTAACATGTGATTATGAAGAAGCATCTGTGCCCTGTGACGACCACGTGCCGAGTGACTGCTGCTGCCTAATGTAGTCACAAGGTGTAGAAACAGCTCAGTGCTTGGCAGGAACAAAAAAGTGTGCTGGAGGAATTTGCTTCCCAGCACGATGAAATTCTCTATGACTATTTTGATCCCGCATGAGACTTGTGAAATACTGAAGTCCTGAAGTGATTATAATTTGCTCCTGACTTTCGGTATTTTTGATTTTTGGGACAGCATCGCTCCATGCAAAAGACATCTGAACAATTCTGTGTTTCAGTGGATACACTCCAAACGTACCATTTTCTCACTCTCTTCCTTCTTGCTGGAATCTGCAATAGATAGATTTACTGCAGATTTCAAACCTGTCAACACCCGAATGTGTGACACCAGCTCTCGATACATGTGAAAGAGCTAAGCTGAGGGACATGATAATATGTAGCAGGGGAAGAAGATAGAAGTTCTACAGAATACATTTTGCTCAGTACAGAAAACTTTTCTATGAACTCCATTTTGAAATTGAGCAACTCTGATATCAGCCTGCAGTTATCAGGGAGTCAGAAAACAGTAGGACAGGAGTTTGGACTTCATGACTCTCCCTTGTACTAGAATGTTAGAGGAATCTGTTTGTGCTTATACTGCGGAGAGTTTTATGAGCTGCTCAAATCACAAAACTGAAAGTTATTAAGAATACATACAACTTCCAACCTCAAGCTAAGGAAGTCCGTGTTTTGAAAATTCCCACTGTCGTTACAGAGCAACCTCACCCAGCAGCCTGGCTGAATCCGGAGAGCTGCAACTGAACCGGAAAGTGCAGCTGTGGGTAGGCTCAGACTTCCCTTTGCAGCTGCCCAGTTCCCTACGAACTTGCCTGGAGTCATGAGGCAGCTCCGCTCCGCTGCTCCAGCCCCGCTGCTCTGCACCCTCGCCGTGCTCTTCAGAACGTCTCTGTCAGTGGACCACGTACCCATGCTGCTTTGGTCAACTCAGAGGTAAGAAATCTAACAAGAGGGTATCTCTACTTACTCTATTGCGCTCTGTGTGTGTGTGTGTGCAGAATATGTTATATATCATCAGCTGTGGTAAAGAACCTCTGGGCAATAAAATTACTCAATAAATAAAATTGCCTCTTGGCAATCGAACAACCTAACAGATGAATTTACCCATTTTTATTTATAATTTTAATGTTCTAAGGTGGGCAGGAAGAAGTAAATAAAACCCCTGTTCTTCAAATCTGAAGTAGATATGCTCTATTCACCCTAAGGCAACCTTGAACTCCACTGTTGTCGTGACTCAAAGGCACAACATAAGGCGGTCTCACGAAAAGGACCTGACCGAAAACTGCGTGAACAACCTTAATCCTTGCATTTCCTAGCTCTTGAACCTGATTTTTCACTTTAGTGTTCTTTTTAATGCAGTTTGGTTTTTTTTTTTTAATAGAATACACTGCTGTATGTATAGATATCAGTTGTTAGAAATAACTGCAGAGTCTTGACAGAACCAGACATGTGAAATTCAGGGGTTTGCATATACTTCTGAAATAAGACTTTGAACCTGTCTTGAAAGAGCCAGATACAGACCTCCTTTTTTCCAACCAGGAATTTTACTCATACAGACTTTAAGGATTTTACGTAATTACTTAGGATTTTCAGAAATATGGCAGCTTGGGCAGCGCAGTAGCTTCAGGTGGGGGTACTGGATATGCAAAGTTGTCAGAGGACTATGTGCCACTTACACAGCTGTCTCTGCAGGGCATGCACATTGGTGGCATCTAGGAAGTACTGCCCCAAGATACAGTAAGAGATTTGTATGAAAAGGCTCCTGAGGGGTTTATGGGATCACAGGACTGATTGGAAGGGGTAAGGGCAAAGTCCTGTTCTGGGTGGGAAGGTGACAACAAATCTTCTGTACTCTTTGTTTGCCTAAGGTGTGCTTTGGCCTGAGTAAATCACTTGACTTTCTCCTCCTAATTCCTAGATGCTCCACATTCTTAACCTGGTTTATCTAAATTGTAACTCGTGGAGAGTTCATCTCATACCCTCAGCAAACACATATGTGTTATACCTAGGTCCACAGGCCTGATCTCAGCTGGGTATTTATTCATTTCACTCATACAAATAATCCGTAACACCAGCAGTATTTGGAATTTGTCACAATCCAGCTGAGTGACTTCATCAGCATAAAATGCTTTCCTGTACCGCCATGTTGTTGGGGCACAAGTCAACCCTCACTTTTGCTGTAAGATTGGACAGAAGGGGCTACAGTGATGGGGACTCCTGTTTGGTCCCTGTGCTGGCATGACCAAGCTGTGTGTGCCGGGCCAGCGGGAGTTTTGCTTCTAACTCCTTTGGTCATCGACTCTTGTCAGGTCTGAATTCATGGGATTTGATTCTTTTCTATCTTTATTGCTTTGTTAATTCCCAGAGTATGACTTGTGATTTACTCTTCTGTAAACTGGGAAAGGAATGAAACCAATGGCTTCTTGGGAGGTAATTATCCTTTCAGCTATTTGTGCTGGATTGACTCTACCTTTCATGAGTCTTTGAGCCGTTCTTCAACATATGTGAGACACTGTGAATTATCTTGCTAGGAGGAGAATGAGACTAAATTCTGCTACCATTTATCCTAGTGTAAATCTTTTTTCTTTAGGCAAGTTTATTAAAATTTGAATTTGAGAGCTAAATCTTGTTAATACTTTTTTCTTTTCTTTTCTTTTCTTTTCTTTTCTTTTCTTTTCTTTTCTTTTCTTTTCTTTTCTTTTCTTTTCTTTTCTTTTCTTTTCTTTTCTTTTCTGTTTTCTTTTCTCATCTCGTCTCATCTCTTGTCTCGTCTCTTTTCTGTTGCTTCTTAATGTGGTAATTTTAAGACAGCAATTGGAGGATTCAGAATTTTTATTAACATCAAGAATTAGATTGATTCAGTTGTTCAGGAGATCTTTCTCCATGTATAGAAGCATGCTGCCTTTCTGGTTTTTTTTGTATGTGATGCTCTAACATTGAGAGCCACAGAAAACAGATGTGTAGGAGGTGTTTCTTTCATAAGTATCCTGGACATTGCATCCTTTTCCCAGCAGTAATTAATACCAGGTTTGACATATGTCTACCAATCTCTTAAGCATTTCCAGAAATGGAACCTCTGGTCTCTGCTGGGGAGCCACAATGTATATATAAAGTTTGATTAGGTAATTTTGACTTCTTTTTTTTTTTTTTTTTTTACCTGAAAGAAATAAATGGATGTCTCAACGCCAAAGTTTTTTTATATTCAGAATACTTAATCTGTTCACCTTTATACAACACAGGCATATGTAAGAGTAGTAAACCTCTGTATTTAAAAGCAAAGTAAATGTTGGAAAGAGGTTTTTCTTAGGATAAAAGTGATCCAGAGTCTAAGCAAAGATCAGTGCTTCCTTTGTCCTACTTCCTAGTTTATATAAACAACAGACCTGTTGTCAATATAAGCAAAATCTTATCACTTACTCCAGTTTGATCATAACAGCAAACTTTCCGCCAAGATGTAATTAGCAACTTGCTCTGCTGCAGATTGTTCAGGTTTATACAAATCTAGAACAAGAAAAATCAGGATAGCGGACTGATTAAACCAGTTTCATGTTTCCAGAAATAGAGCATTTGCTGGAAGAAAAGTTCCTCCTACCATGACCTTTGCATTTTTGAAAGATGAAGTTCTTGTGGGGCAGAAATTAGTTCTAGTGAAACTCAGTGGAACAATGGGAAAGGAGACTTATGTTATTTTATAAAATAAAGAAACAGTAACGGTAACTTTTTTTCGCCAACCCTTTACTCCATGCGTTATATCTTGGTACTTTGCAGTGGTACACGGTTTGCAGTGTGTGATCTACAGGCTTACGAAATCTGGAAACTACTGTTAAGAGTTTTAGGAAGGGTAACTAAAGAAGTGCAGCAATTATCAACGGATTGCTATTCACTTTGCAGAAACACGTCCTGCCAGTTTAAAACTTCAGTGATTCATTGACCAACAGAAGCTAAGATTCACTGATCTATCACCCTCTCCCAGCTTATCTGTTAGGATATGATATTGAATAATTGAAGGATAATACATTTTGCTCTTTAGAACTAGCCAGTGTTCATAAACCCAAATGTCAGAACAGCTATATTAGAAAAATGTAACACTTTTAAGTCTCTCTTTTATGCATTATTATTGTACTGTAATCATGCTATTAAAGATAATGTTAGATGTCAGATACAGATGAAACCTGCAGCTGACAAACACATGCAGTGTGCAAAACATACATAAAGGAAGTGTGACATAAATCCTTACAGAGACATTAGTAAATCAATTACCACTTTCCTCTAGAAAGAAAAATGCAGATCTTTACTTTGAGAAAAATAAGTATTTTCTACCAAACAACAGTATTTCTCCATTGAACTCTGGAAAAAGATGAAGTGGGAATAACTCAGTAGGTCACAGTGTCCTGCTTTTCACAAACTAATACTAATACATCATAATATTCTCCAAATAACTTTGGCATGGATAAATTAACCTTTATCTTAAATTACCCTTTAAACTTACATCTCCTGGTTGCTTTTCAAAGCAGTAGAGATGCAGAGGTTTCTCTTGCACGATTCACAGAAGAAACTTGATTTAGCAGTTTTGAACCATTATTCAAACGAATTTAATTCCCTCCATAGATTAGAGAGGGAGTCTGAGGAAATAAGTTCATTAAAATCAGCTTTTGTGATTGCCCCCTCATGTGTTTGTTTTAGGAATTATTTTTGCCTACAGTCATTGAAAATATGTTACTACCTTAATTTATGCTATGCTTATATTGAAAAATGAATCCTGTTCTGACAAATCTCTTCACGGCCAGGCTGGATGGGGCTTACAGCAACCTGGTCTAGTGGGAGGTGTCCCTGCCCATGGCAGGGGGGGTGGAATTATCTTTAAGGTGCCTTCCGACTCTAACCATTCTATGATTCTGTGATTCTAAATCCAGATTATAAGTGACTTTGAGAAGGCATTAATGCCAAATAGTCCATTTGCAGTATTTCTTAAAACTGCAAGGAATTTGCTGAAAAACCTGCTGAAAGAAGGTGGAACATAAAAAGGATACCGTGGAAACAGAAAATTGTTTTAGCTGCAACTTTATTGGACTTCTATATGGAGATACTGTGTGCTAGCATGCTTGAGTAGCTTTTTGAATTTTTTTCCTATGGTCATGAGTTTTCATTCTACTGCCACTAGTAATAATGGTGACACGTGACCTTTGTGTGTAAAAGTGGTATTTGAAGGCAATTTCCAAATTTTTTTATCAGCTTGTTTGCTTCTGCTGTGCAGGAGAAAATATTATTTCTTATATGGTAATTATAAGGTGACTGAAAGAGAAAACTGACAAGAATAACTTGTAGGACAGAGTTCAGAAGCCAGCTACAAAGCAAGAATGTAAACTCACAAGTCAGAGTGATAGGAGTCCTGTTATCTTACCACTGCCCTTCTGGGAGGCCCAGATACAAGAAATCTTGAAATCTTTGCTTCCATCAAAAATAAGTAAGTGCTCAAATCCCAGTTCTACCTAGGAAGAGCTCTGGTCAGAGAAAAATCTGTATGCTTAAACTTGTTGTCATGCCAGAGCAGTTAGGGACAAGAAAGAGGCAGAATACCAAGCTAAGCTTTCTTTCTTGTTTCTTTAGTGCATTTTCTGGCTATCGGAGGAAAGAGAGAGCAGTTGAGTTTTACATTTCCTCCTTTTCAGACAGTGGGAAAGTACATACATTTTCAGAGATGCTCGTCACTATGAGGCCCCACAACTGAGGACCCCAGGATGGTTCTGCGTTGGGGAGGTCAAGTCTGTCTTGCTTGGTGTGCAGATGACTGCACGAGGCTGTGTATCTTTGGACATAAAATTTTGTGTGAGCAATCAATAGCAGCAATCGATATGTGTGTCGGCCTACTGCCTGTCTCATCCTACGCCATCCCTTACCGATCCCTTGCTGCCTGCTTGAGGTGAAGAGTTCAAAGGGACGGACCAGTTCATTGCATTCAGGAAAACATACTTTCAGCTTATGCATGGTGCATTATCTGTGGCAGTCACGTATCTCCATTTCACTCTGCAGTTCCAGTAAACCAACCAGTAAACCATACTGACATTTCCTGCCCGAACCATGGTGAGAATATTGTCGCACCCAGCTGACAGTAGCAGCCCATTCATTGAAGGATGTAGCTTTGCCTACTGCAAACTATTTAAAAGAAGCAAAATAAATGTGTGTATAATATGGTGAGTATAAGTATCAGGCAAATGCTGCATTATAATAGAATTCTTAACGAACTGATGTAGATTTATTTCTCTAAAGATGATGCTGGAGTTACTAAAGTTGACTGCTAGGAAGTTAAAAAGTCTCAGAAAAGGTGCTTGCCAAGGTTAAATAGCTAACAAAAGCAGCTTGAAGGAGCAGGGAATACCTTAGAAGCAAGTATGCTTTAAAACAGGATCATTAAATTTCTGAGGTTTTGAGGTCATGACAAAAGCCTTTGCCATTGTGCTGCTGCAAATGACTTAGTTTTGTTTCATGTGCTTTCTGTTACTTTTTATTCTTAATTGCAAGTCTTAAAAGCTGTCAAAATATTCATTTTTTCCCTAATATTTGGCATGAAATAGATTTCTTTAGTTAGTTTTTTTAAATAAATATACCAAGAAATATGCACTATCATTTTCTTTTACACAAGCCATTTTTTAACATCTTTTAATCTAATCTGTCTCCTTTTCCTTTAATACCACTAGTGTTTTGCTGTGGCCATCCAATGCATGTAGTCAATATGAAACTCAGTTCCTGAATAGTAATTCAGAATCTTCGGGAGTTTTTCTGTTTTCAAATACCTTATTTTTAAAGATTATACTGAAATATTTGAGATCGTGAGGTTTGACTTTTCTGAAAAGTTGAGGCATGTCTATTACAATTTCTAAGTTCTTGGCTCCATAAACATAAATTAATATGGATTTCCAAACACAAATTAACAAAGAAATGAAGATGCTGAGCAAAACTAAGAAAATAGCAAATGATAATTTCTACCAAACAGAAAAAAAATCTTTCCTGCACAGCAGGGTTTACTTCTAAAGCTTGCAAAGCGACAGACAGAAGATCTACTAGAATTTAATTTTCACATTTGCAGCACATTGTCCTGAAAGAGTCTTCCCCATGTACTGTTTGCTCTAACCCCCTCCCAAACCCCAGTCTGGGAGGGGAGGTAGGTATCTAGGTCTGCAGACTGCACTGTTTCTGTCTCTGCTGTGGGTGCAGTTAGACGCTTTCAATCCACTCTCAGCAATCTTCATTGGGATTACTGGGAAGTCTTGAAGTGAAATACAGATTTTCCTTATCACAGAAACAACACTGAACCCCCCCTGTGTGTTCACTACCCCTCTTCTGCCTCCATCTTCAGAGACCACAAAGATTGTTTTCATTCATAAAAGCTTGCTGTGCAAGGGTCATTTTCAAATTGCTTTTGGGTTAGAAAATTTAATAAACCTCTCAACTTCACCAGATTGCAATCATATAATAGCTGATGCTGCAGCACACAGCAATTCTCTTTATTCTATTCTTTGTAATTAGAACCATTTAGAGGGTCTGGAATACCTGATTTCTCAGGCCTAAGCAACTGATGCGTGTTTGGGGAAGATGGGAGATTAAGCTTTAAGCTCTGGGTTTTCTGCAGAATGATACTATTACCTTAGTCAAGACACCTAGGTCCAAAATTTTCATAATAAATTTCATCCCTATAGACACATCGTGCACTGTTAAAATCCCAATCAGGTGTTGAAAGAATAATGCCACCTCTTGTTTTGCCCGTAACTGTTTTTGGTAGTAGTAAAACCAAATAGATGAGTTATTTCGCTGTCCAATCCTCACAGCGACAGGCTGGCAAAAGCGTTGTCAGCTTTCCTTGGTGTCTTGAGCTGTTCTGTTCAGAAGAGCTCCTACTTCTGGAAAGGTGGCTTTTCTGAGCTGCTTCTGCAGAGAGATTCCTTCATCACGAAAACTTTAGGAGAGAACATACTATTTACAGTAGCACTGAAAAGCCTCTTTTATTAAACAAAAGGTTTATGAAAAAATACTTGTTTATGACAACTTGTGGTCTAGCCTGAGTTCTCCTCTCTGGCCACCGAGATGTCTGGCAGGATTCCCTTTGGGAATTCTTTCTGAGGATTTTCACCATATTCTTCTTCTTTCCCCTTAGTAGCTAATTTTTTGAAAGATGCACTTGTGCTATTGTACACAAACAAGAGAGTAGAAAGAGGCAGTTATTT
>NW_009648043.1:5117332-5256745 GCF_000708025.1 Charadrius vociferus
GGGCAAGTTCTTTTCCTCTTGAGTAGAATGAAAATAACCTGAACTGTAAACCTGATCTTAATCCAGAGATGCTTTTATCATTACCTCCTGCTGCATATTTAAAGAAAGAAGAAGTGTCATCATTGGCAGCAAATTTTACAGATAAAAATTTTTTTCTTTGTAGATCACAGTGGAATCCTGACGCTGCTTTGCACGAAGGACACGTTGTCTCAGCACAGGAGCTGAATGTACTCTTGCAACCTGTTTTTACCCAGAATTCCGGAAACCTCATCCTGTTCCTGCAAGATACAGTATGTAACATCAATTCCTTTTCTGTCACCAATGCCAAGTGCAAGTCTGTACCTAAATGAGATGCCCTGGCTCCTTCTCACCAATCTACTCCTTTTGTTTTTCAGCTTAGCGTAGATGATTTCACGTACCTCAGCGAATCCTACAGTAACAAGAATCCATTTCAAAATGTTCAGGCAAGCATTTCTCTCTTTTATTTCTTTATATGCAGTATTTAAGAAAGATACAAACAAGCAATAATTGGGAAAATTAAACTGAATTGCAGCAGTTTTCCTGTTTAAATTATTTATTGAGATTATTACAGTTTAAGAAAAATGGGTTAAAGGAAGTCAACAGAGTTTGCAGAATTGTTTTGTAGCTATTTTATTTCTGAAGATCAGGTTTTCAGAATTCATTGTAACTGACAAAATTGTTCCTAAACGTGCTGCAATTTTGTATTGTAAAAAACAACATAAACTTCCAGACTAACACCCCAAAACTCTGTTTTGAAGTCATAAGAAGAAAAGAAGTTATAGGAATCAATTATTTATTTCTGATTTTCAGAATTTAACATCTATTTTATTTTGATAGAAACTGAAGCTCTCGCAACTCATGCAGGGAATTAACTGTTTCATATTTGAATGTAGTTAATATATGACTGGATACCAAATTGATTTAATCTTCATGAAAAAAAGCCGTGCTATTTGAGTAATTTGAAATTAACTCCAGCACAGGCAGAGTACTCCTGAGCCAGGCAGCAACTCCAACGTATCTTCTCATTCAGGAGGTTTACAGATTTTGTGCACATCATACTTGCACAATGGTTTACTGAACTGTAATTAGACAAAGGAAGTGTTGACATGTGGAAGTCCTGTAGGCAGAACAGGATGAACAGAGCGATTAGTAATGTAACTGGTATCAGAGCACATGAGGAAGTGTAAATTCCCAAGCACCACACGGCAAGCTGTATGTGTAATTAAATACATAAATATTCACATATTACCTGTATCTACATCTATACTGTCTAAGAACCTCCCATCTTTGTGTCAATGATGCCGGACATCTTCATATCTTTGACATATAACAGCATTTTAACACTGATGCTGGAACAAAACCAACTATTTACAGCAGGTACATGTGTTTTCTGAGGAATGAATGGATGTAATAATCATTTGTGAGCATAAGGATGAGCGGTTGCGCCCACAGGCAGATGTACTGGCACTTCTCTGGTATTCCTTATCTGCTTTGGGTTTAAAATCTATGCAAGGCTGTGTCTGGAGTAAATTTTCTTGCTGCCTGACTGCAAAGCTGGTTTGATTTTAGAAGCTGTGTACACATGGCACTGCAAACTCCTAATGATATGGTGGTCTTATTTAAGTAGGCCCTGGATGTTTAAGAGGAGGGATATTAAAGTATTTAAAATGTCCTTCTTTTGCCTTGTAATCAGGACTCCATCGGCAGTGTAGATAGAGCTTATAGCCAAAGGCTAGAGATTAGTCCAGAGGCTGATGGGTTTAGAAATCGGGTGTACTGGGGACCTACCAAGGCTAGTGAGGAGATCCTCACCTAAACAAAGGATTCTGTAAATCTTTGGTCTGTATCTGGCACAGCAAAGATTTAAACCCAGGTTTTCAACAAGCTGAATTAATGTCAGTAGCTTTTTTTTTTTTTTGCGTTCTGGCCTTGCCTCTGTTCCCTTTCTGTCTTGGAACTGAGAAACTTTTTGTCATTACAACTTCTTTAAATCCAGAAAGTTTCTTTTGACAAATTGCTCACCTTAACTCCAGCACTTCCTAGGTTGGTTCAGTGGGACTTGGCAATCTTAATGCTTTTCTGGCATAGTATTGTGGGGGTGAGGTCCTGTAACTTGAGTGAAAGAAAACGAGACGTATAAACTAAATATTTCTTTTTCACTTAGGTGCCCATATGGAGAATTTTTCCTATTGCACAGACTTGTAGCTTTTAGGGAAAGGATCTTTATAAACATCCAGTTCCATCTTGGATGTAAGAGAGGCTACAAAAATTTGCTTAGTTGGTGTTGCATCAGTTGAACTCCACTTGAGCTACTCTGGGAAAGAAAACCATTCTTAATTGTGCTATGAAGGATTTTGTCATACTATTCGCAGCACACAGGACAAAGTGAAGGTCAGATCTGAATTTTCTCACTGGGGAAATTAGAATCTTTGATGTTGCATAATCACAGATTTTTGTACCTTCACACTCTATATTATACAAGTGGTTCATTAAGTTACAATAGATGTTCTATGTCATTTGAGTATCCTCCTTTTGAACTTCAGAAATGCAAATTTATTCACAAACCTAAACTGGAGATCTTATTTACAATGTTTATGTGCATGTAGCAGTATGTGTACTACAGGAAGGAAGTGTTATTTGTAAAAGAGTTATAGGCTTGTAAACCGCAGAGGCATTTGCAGATATTAGGTTTGTTCAGCTACATTAGCAGCTGTTTTGAGCTTTTGGGATCCAAGTGTTTGTATGCAATAAAAGAATTCCATTTCCAGTTAACACAAAAGGAATCTTATAGGTAAATCATTTATCTTAAACATTCAAAGAACTTTTTAATTAAATAATAAAATACAAAGATTAGCACTTGGGGAACTTTTTTGTCATGTAGTCACCTACCCTACAAACTATTTCTCTTTAATATTAGCTTTGGCTTTCCCAAAAAAATGCTCAGCTCCTTAGAACTGCAGTGTGTGGTAACACATTCCAATTAATGGCCAGCTGTGCAGCTGCATAATTATTATTGTAAGTCATTGCCATTTTTGGTTCTATATCTCCATTGTATCCTCACTCAGTGGTCATAGACTGAGGAGTACTATTTAGTCACATGTGATACAGAGGTCCTGTTATAGTTTAATTGTCTTTTGTTCCCTTTCTCTTTACATTTTTTAGTTTTATTATATTATTTTTGACAAGGGGGCATGCAGAAGTGCATAATAATCAGGATATAAGTTCATCATAGATCTATTTAGTGACATGATGATGTTTTGTTCTCTAGCCTTTTTCAAAAAACTACGAATATTTGATTTTTCAATTCTGATCACTACCGGCCACTGAACTGACATTTTCAAAGAGCTGTTGTGCCTCTTAAGTTTTCATAACTGAAGGGTAACGCTCAGTTCTGAGCCTATTATCCATTATTGTGTACATAAAATTAGTGTTGCTTTTTTTCTCACCCTCTGCTCTGCTAAAGTCAATTTACGTTGAATCTCATCGGTTACTTTGTTGGCCAAGAGCTTGTACCAGAAGTTGCTTCTGCAATTTGTCAGCCTTTGTCTTTACTATCTTGAATAATTCAGCCTAAGCAGCAGATTTCATTAGCTCAATATTTATGCCTTTTTACCAGATAATTTATGAACGTATGGGACAGAACAGACCCTAGAGCAGGAACAGATACTTTTTTCTACCCCTTGCTTGCTATCTCTATACCTACTCTTACCTATCCTTCACCTACCTCCATGTGAAGCCTGTTTTTCTCATGCTGAAGCTGCTTCATTTCTTCAGGAGTCTTTGCTTCAAGACTGTGCCGAGTGCCTTTTGTGGCTCCAAGTACGCTGTGTCAGCTGGAGCTCCCTGATGCACATGCCTATTGACTCCTTCAAAGATTTTCAGCAGAATTGTGTGTAACAATCTCTTATAGATGGATGCATGAGTCTTTAACAAAGATTTTAACAATATATTTTTAATGATATACCTAAATATACTCCATTCCAGCTTCAAATTGCTTAGGTGTAGTATCAATCCAATCCACGTAACAGTGAAACCAGAGCTGGGCAATTAAGTCCAAGCACAGCTTTTTCATAGTCCAGCTACTTGGCTTCAGGATGGCTAGAAATGTGAACAGAGTCATCCCAGACCTACCTTCAAAAAAAACCTGAACAGTGATATATATGTAATCCAAGAGTGAAGTTTCTTGTAATATTTCACTCAGGAGAGGTACTTCAGGGGACACTAAAGAAGGTAAATGTACTCATAATCAGAGTAAGCTGCCCATAGATAGGTTATAGATTCTGGCATTTAATGTAGGGAGCTCTGCTATCACTCCAACAGCTCAACAGGAGGTTTTCTTCCCTTTCCCTTTCCCTCCCCCTTTCCCCTTTCTCCTTTCTCCTTTCCCCTTTCCCCCTCCCCCTTTCCCCTTTCCATTCTCCTTCCCCCTTCCTCTTCCCCTCTCCCTCTTACTCTCTCCCTCTCCCTCGCCCTCTCTCCATCTCCCTCTCCATGTTACTGTGTGGTTGTACCTCTTTGTTTAGTTCTTTAGCAGAATGCAAAATCAGGTGTTTCTCAGTAGCCTCTTTATGCTCCACCCTCCTTTGGACTTCCCATGTTTTGAACATCCACGGTACTTGAAATCCTTACATGCATAAAGCAACAGCCGAGTATTGTAAAGACAAGTGAGCAGTGGCCAAATGTCAAGAAGGAGAAACAAGAGGCGTGGGATCAGAATGGCTACCTGAGGCTAACGAGTAGATATCCAGCTGTGTCTGCCCTTCAGATGGAAAACAGTTGAATACTAGTGGCTGGAAGCTGAGACAGATGGCAGTGCAGGATTGGTTAGGAGCAGAGGCACAATTCAAATATTACTCAGTAATGATGCATTTTATATCTTATTCTACAATAAATGAGTAATCTGTTTAATATATATCCTCTGAAGAAGTGGTTGCTGCCATTCTGGCTGCTGCTAGTGGGCAAGGGATTAAAGTGTTGAAAATAAATTCTATTGCTCAGAATTTTAGCTCTAAATTCACGTATGCAAACAAACCAAAATGAAAAAAGCAGACTTCCAGTATCTGAAGGGGGCCTGCAAGAAAGCTGGAGAGGGACTTTTTACAGGGGCTTGCAGTGATAGGATGAGGGGTAACAGTTTTAAACTGGAAGAGGGTAGATTTAGATCAGATATCAGGAAGAAATTCTTCACTATGAGGGCAGTGAGACACTGGAACAGGTTGCCCAGAGAAGCTGTGGCTGCCCCATCCCTGGAGGTGTGCAAGGCCAGGCTGGATGGGGCTTTGAGCAACCTGGTCTAGTGGGGGGTGTCCCTGTCCATAGCAGGGGGGCTGGAACTAGGTGATCTTTCAGGTCCCTTCCAATCCAAACCGTTTTATGGTTCTATGATTCAATGAAATGTATCATCCTTTCCTTCCAGGCAGTGCTAAAAATGTTGCTCAAAGACCTGTGAACCAGATCAGTGCTTTCTGCTCTATTTCAATTTCTGCAGTTATTTTTCTATCAGTCTGGCAATTCAGACAATATTGCATAATATTCCCTTATAAGCATCTATAGAAATGTGAAAATAACTAGCCTTTGCCTGGAAGGAAAACATGTGAGCAATTAGAAAGAACCAGAGCAGGTCAGAAAAGTGGTAGGCAGTCAGAGAACATACAAAAAGCAAAAAGAGTAGGTGGAGAAAAGTGTTAGCCACACTACAACACTTGCATCAGTCAGAGGGGGAGAGAGAGTCTATAACAACTTGAATATCTGAATGTTGGATGGAGTGACAGACTCAATCTAGACTTAAATGTAGAAAATGGGAAAGCAAAGTTAACAAGTTCTAAACTAGGACTCAATGAAAAAATATATTCAAATATTCGTGTTAAATTTGGCTTACATTAATTTTGATCATTCTCAAGTCTCCATCTTGCATTTTCTTTTCCTGGATATTTCAAGTTAATTTTATTATCAAGAAAAGCCTTTGGAAAGGAAGTTTTTCAACTATGCAGGTTTTAAATTCATAGAATGAGAATGTTTTTAAATGCATTTCACTCAAGTATTTTCATCAGAAAGTCAGCTATGAGAATTGTAAATAAAGTGATAGATACCCTGATGCTTGATGAGCTGAACCAGTTTCAGCCTGAGCTTTATAATCTGTATTTTGAGTAGAAAGACAGAAAGTACATGACATGAAGTTTATTTGTGTGTGCCTAGAGGCTCTGTAGATCCTGAAACGTGCAGCTTGTTTTAATTAATAGTTAAAAATTAGACACTTGTCTGTACCATGTGCTGTACCACCAGGATGTACGCAAAGGAATGGTATTGATTATGCAAAGTATGACTCTGTACTGCTGCTGGAACTTGGGGTGTCTGACATTGGTCCTTCTCACCTCTGAGGGCCTTTAGTTAGATGGTCATCTGATGAACTTTGCTTCTGGCAGCATTCATAACCCATCTTTCCAATACATCCTTGGCTTGAGAACTTCTACATCATCTGTCTCTCCTCTTCCACCACACGTGTGGAAAGGACAGTAAGAATTTGGTGTCCCTGAGTGCCTTAAGCTTGCCCCAACAAGATGCAGGAATAAGAGCAACACAAGTGTCCCTTCACTGCCCCTTTCCATGAGCAGCCCGTAGCCAGCATCAAGCTGGTGAGAACTCACATAGTATTTACCAGGGTTCCTCACCTTGAATATTAAATTAAGGATACATAAAAAAGGTTTGTGTTTAATTATTAAGCAACTAAATAAACTGTTCATAAATTTATTACAGGAAATTCTTCAGTCTTCTCCTTCATCTTTAGTTTTGCCAGCTGTTGACTGCAAAGCTACCAGGTATCTTCTGAGCTTTCTTCAGGAGTCAGGAGATTGGAATTTAGCAAACATAACTAATCTCGATGTCTCTCAGCTGGAAGTGGATGCATCTAAACCAAACTTACTGGTGGTTCAGCTACAACCGCTTGTCAGGTAGGAGCTTGTCACAAACAGAACTGACCCACATATGTGCATGATTTTTAAAGCTTTTTCAAAAAGTCACTTGTATTCAGGAAATTTAAAGAAACAGAGTGGAAGCTTACAGGGTTAGCAAAGTTATTTTTCTTGCAAGGGAGAATTTGGTGTTTTTCAAAGTCCCCTGATGAGCTTACCAGGTGTATTAGATGAATTATGTTGAGAAAGTCAGTCAGGCATTCCTATTTTGTCTGCCTCATTATATGAGAACAAAGGGAAAACTATTAAAACCTAATGGCAACACACTTTTAGCAGAAAGGCTGAATTATTTTATGCAACACATGATTAACCTGCAGAATTAATTGCTAGAAGGCATTCCAGGGGTCAAAAAAACTGACAGGATAAATAAGCAAGCAAATAAACATACACACAAACCTGAAGTTAGCATGAATAAAAAGACTGGTTTTCAGCGCTCGAGAAGGAAGAGGGAGGCTATAATTCTTCATGTTTCCAGGCCTATGACAACTGTGATCTAACGGAGGTAGAGAGAGGCTGTTCCTTCAGGTGAATGTATATTTAGAAAATATAAGGCATGGGTGTATCGAGTCCCTCTGCTCAGCGTCTCCTGCTCTTTCTTCTTCTTAGCTGGGCATTTCTAGAAGTTGGTATACGGTGCATGTATCCTAAGGAAGTGCAGTTACGGCTATTGTGTCACTACACAAAAAAAGACATGATACCCATTTTAAGGAGCTCATGTACAAATGTTAGACAAGGGCCCAACACCAAATGAAAAGAAAGCTATGCAGAGATTGGTCAAAATAACATCAGTAGTCTGGCTTCTTTGCAGCTGAGGCAGTTTGAGGGGTTTGAGAAATCAGCTGAAGATGTGGGCCTTGTACTATTAATGGCTTTGGAGAAGAAAAAGCTCATGAGAAGGAAATGAGAGAATGACGGAGGGACTGATGCTGACAGTAATCCTTTTCCTAGTCAGTATATTTGTACATTTCTGGTTCACGTTGTTCTTGCCTATAAAAGATTTTTAATTATTTTTCTCCCACTCTTTTTGTAGTGGTTTAAATGAGATTTCCACCCTGGAAGCAATTACTGAAAATGGTAAGCAATATGACCAAGATACAACTAACATTTCATTATTTAAGTCTGTGTTTTCACTTGAGCAGATTGTATTCTATAGTTCCTGGGGTTTGCTGTAATACTGCTATTTAAAGTTTTTCTTTTCCCCCATCTATAGTACTTATAAGCAGTCAATTATCAGAGTGTTGAAGTACTGATTCAAAATCTACTGAAACGGATACAGGTTTGTGACCTGAAACGTAATGATAATTCACCTCTGCTTCAGGCATGGGCCTGTGCTCATGCTCTGAGATCCTCCCAGTTCAGAGTATGAACCCTGCATCTCCGTGCAGCTCAGATTGCCTCCTTGGATCTCACCCTGTACACCGGCAGCCGGAGGTGTCAGGCTCATTGGCAGTTTGAAGGTCTTGGTCTCAACAGAGGGTGTCTGAATGAATAGGGAATGTTTTTCTAATCTTTGTAAAACGATACTGGTGCCCTTCACAGCATTTGATTTTAGAGTCTTTTATTGGTTTTGCAGGTATTAAAGACTACTTGTTAAGGTTGAATCTCTCCGTATAACACTATAATAAAACTTTCCTTGACTAGCATCTGGCTGAAAAAGAGTTGCCATACACCAAAGAGGCACTGAGAGGCATCTGTTTTGTTGCAGGGCTTTTCCTTACTACTTTAAATTAGGAATCAAGTTATAAAGTCTGCAAATCACTGTAGTAATAGTTTCTGGGACATGTAGTGTAGGGGGCTGATAGTTAAACAGTATCCTTAATGCCTCTGACTTTTTCTGCCCAGACCTGGAGGTGTAAAATCAGAAGCCGATTTGAAAATCAGGGGGATATACATTAATAGTGTGTCCTTTCACTTAGTTTTTGCACTACTCACTCCAAGGCAAATGTGATTTTTATACTCAACTAAGCAGCTGGATTTCCATCGCTGAACTACAGAGGAGCTATTTAGTTCTCTTTTCTTGTCCCAGAGCACACTAGATAGGAAAAACCAAGGATAAACATTTCTTTCACCAGCTGCACAAACTCAAAATTAAGCTTCCCAAACTCTGTCTCAGGCCACTTTGTTTTGGAACAGCAAAATTGACGGAAGGCCAGTGGGATGATGGAGGAACAGGCCATACCAACTTTCTGGTTAGTGTCAACTAGCTGTTGAAAAAGGTACGTGGTTCAGGGAAGATGTGCCACTTTGTATGGCCAAGTGTCTTGGCTGTGCTCTAGACACGTGGAAGTGTGGGGCTGAATCTTCACCTTCTAGTTTATTTGCCAAAGCACCCACTCTGTGCATTGCTGAATAAAAACTGGAAATAACATCATCAGGACGTTTTAATTCAAATCAAAGTTACTGAGCCACAGTTCCTTAAAATTATCCCATAGAAGGTCTGTGCAGCAGCTGGGAGAGAATATTCCAAAAGTAGCAGATAATTGTCCCAAACACAGTCTTCCAAGTCATGCAATCTGGGCTTCAGCAGGTCTAGGTACTGTTTGCAGCACGACCACAATCATTTGCCAAATATTGCTGTCAGGAGACCCTTCAAGGTCAGAACTGCTTGCAAGGTCATGAGTTATTGGTGTTTGTTACGGAAGGACTGCTGCTAGATCCTACTTGGGTAAGCAACAATAAATACTATTTGTCACATACCTGCCACGTGACAAGAGAATCGTTAACCCATAAATGTTGCTTGTAATTTTTTTTCCCAGTATCAACAGTAGACCCATAGAAAAGCACTGCAGACCTGTAGTAGGCTGCCTAGAAGTTCACAAAGCCTCTTATGTTGGTCACAGCAACTTCTTTCCTTTCTGCTGTAGAGGGTTTTAAAATCTGATGTAATAAAATGTCAGAGAAATCTCTCCTGCTGTTTTACTCACTGCAGACAGGAAGCTCTGTAAGACAGAACAAATGGGCTCAGATTCTGCCCAAGGGAAATGTGCTGTTCTGAAGTATCTAGAAGCTGCAGTATGCAGAGGTTTTTAGCACGTTATTAAAATGAGCCTCATTACGAAATCCAAACTGAAATTCAGAATCCAAATGTGCTCAAGTTTCAAGGGATTCATACTTACTGTTTTCTTCATGCTTCTTTTCAGTATTTCTTCTTTCTTTCTTTTGCATGAGGTAGAGTTTGACATTACTACTCAGTTTTTGCCAGCTTTCCTAAACGTTTCTCTGGTCCGGAGAAGGTTTCGTCCTGTCATGTCAGTCTCACCTGCTGGACCCAGCGTACCTCCAAATCAATGGCAAAGCTGCCTGTGACTCCATCTGCATAAGATGAGGCTCTTTAATTGCTACTGCATTGTCCTGGTTTCAGCTGGGAGAGAGTTAATTTTCTTCCTAGTGTTTGTTATGTTTTGGATCTAGTATGAGAATAATGTTGATAACACATACCATTTTAGTTGTTGCTGAGTAATGCTTATATTAAGTCAAGAACTTTTTCAGCTTCCCATAGAAGCTGAGAGGGAGAATAGACAGGACAAGGTGGCTAAAGTAATATCCCATACCATAGACGCCATGCTCTGGATACAAATGGGGGTTGGCCGGGGGGCAGGAATCTGGGATTGCAGCAATCTGGGATTGCAGCTCGGAATGGTCTGGGCAATTAACCGTTGGTTGGTGAACAATAGTATTGCATCACTCATTTTGTATATTCTTTTATCATTACTGTTACTATTATTTTCTCTTCCATTACTGTTCTACAAAACTGTCTTTATCTCAACCCATGAGGTTTCCTTTTTTTTCCAATTCTCCTCCCCTATCCCAGTGGGGTTGGAGGTGGGGAGTGGGGAGTGGCTGTGTGGTCCTGGTTGCCAGTTAGGGTTAAACCATGACATACACGTATTCCTTTTTCCACTCTGATTCTCAGTGCATTTCTGCTCTCTCTCTTCTCTGCCATCCCCCCCCACCCCCCCCATCTTGGTCTTTTCTGTTGTTTCTTGTTCATAGTTTATACTCTTCCTTTCTTCTCACTTTTCCCCTTCCAGAACATTTCTTCTCAGTTCTTTTCTTCCATCCCTTCCACCCATGTGTAACATCACACAAAGAAATTAAGATAGATTAGAAATTAACAATAGCACTAACGCTGCACTCCCTGGTGAAATTCAAGGGGTGTATCTTCAATGAGTTAGAAAGGTTTAATCCTTCCACCAGGGCATAGATGCAGGCAGTTATGCTAATTGGAAGGCGTTATTCTGGACAAACTGTTTTACATTCATAGATCTGCGTAGTGTTTCCTTGATCCATGCTATCTAAAATAATAATAAAAAAACCCACTTCAGTAGAACCACTCTAAAATCAGTGTAACATCAATATGTCCATCTGGAGATACCTCTTGTTCCATTAAAGAAAGAGCCTGGGATGACTAATGTTCCTGTGTAGGCATGTAATTTAAGTGCTTTAAAGTATGGTGGACAATCTGGGCCCTTTTTCCTTGGAGAATTTGCAGATACTTCATAAGCAAGGTAGAGTTTTGATCACAGACAAACAAAGATCTATATCAACTCTGTTGTCATAAAGGTGTTCACAGCAGCTTCTCTGAAAGAAGGAATTGCCTCTCAAATCTTCCCAAAGGCAAGAGTTATAGATGTTACTGGTAACTATAGTTACACGTAGCTCCTTACTGAAGAGAAATGCAAATAACGTGTTATTTCAGAAAGCAATCAGTTGCTGTAATGAAAGAAAAACCAAAGACAATCTATGCATTTTTCTATGTATTCTTTTTTATTCTGCAAATTTTAGCTGAAGCTGCTGAGAGTTTCCAGTGAGTTGCGCTCTGTGCATATAGAATACAAAATCTACGTTATGTAATGCCTTGGACCTCCAGACTCAATATAATTACACTAGTGATATTTAAGTAGTTGTTTTTCTGAGTAAGTCTGTTTTTTATAGCAGATCCTTTTACAAATAATCTTTTAGAAGGAAAATTTACATAGCTGCGATTCTTGACTGATATGAGGAAAACAATTTGGTTAAAACCCTGCAGAAAAAACAATGCTTGCATTTTTACAAAAGCTAAACATTTTACTCAGCCAGGAGACCATAATAATTGTAAGTAGAAGAGGTTAAAAAGGATAATAATATAAGCTCCACTTCCAGTACAAGAAAATAAAATACAATTTCTGTAAAGTGTAACCTCAAAATCTGAGAAACCTGTATGTCCAGGCTATAAAATATCCAGTCACCAGAGTGGTACATGGATGAGAAGTAGGAAGGTACTGAAACAGTAAATGTGAGTCTGCTTGCTTGTTTCTCTATCAGTTTCAATAACAACACTAATAATGGTTCTTGATTCACAACTATTATGCTCCTTATCAAAAGCAGACGTTAATGTTTCTGCACGCAGGTTGAAAAAAATGTATCAGATGTAAATGTTTGTCACAACTGCCTGTGGTTTCAGAACTAAAGGAGGATCTTCTTTAGAGGAGTCTTTGGACCTCTTTGAAAGTTCCTCTCTTCCTTACTTGGCTTTTCCTTCCTTTTTCAGAAATATTCCCTCATATTTCTCCCTTGGCCTCCACTGTAGTCAACAGCAAAATTTTTCCATATCCTGTGTAGGGTGCAGAATCAGGCTCTAAATCCATTGAAGCAAAAGGGAATTTTGCTGCCAATAGGACACATAATCATGCTCCAAACTAAGCACTACGTTTTGAGTATTGTTTCCCAGTGATTGGTTCTGTGTACTTTGTAATTCACAGAATAATACTACTTAAGCTTTATTATTTATTTATTTATTAACTGGTAACTTGACTAATTGTATACGCATCCTGCTTTCATCTCTTGACTAATAGTATATGCATCCTGCTTTCATCTCTTAGGTGATTTCTTCTGCTCTTGCTTTCTATTGCCCAAAGTTCAACCTTTCACGTTTCTACGGTATTTACTTTTCAGTTTCAAAATCATCCCTTTCTCTGAACTGTTGCAACGTATTTGGTTTGTATCATCTCAATGAAATTGTGCGTTTTTCGAGACACTGAACATGTCTTATCCCATTTGAACCTGTTGACATACAAATGCTACGAGCATCTAAATTGCTTAAATAAACTAAATAATCTTAAACATCTAGCTCATTACTTCTCCAAGTACTGCAGGATTTTAGCTTTCTCAGCTTACAGAGTTTGCTAAATTATACATGTTTCTATTTATAGACAAAATAATTGGAAGACTGACCATGGATCTGCAGGAACGAGGGATTCATTTTTCAGTAATTTATACTGCAGTGAGACCTTCAAGGGTGAGTAATCTTCAGTGCCTAGAACTGTCAGATTTTTGGCATCTAACAACTTAATGTTTACAGAGGAATGCTGTAGATGATTTTCAAGATTACACAAGCAAGCAATCTGTATTTTATGAGGTTTTAACCAGAACTGATTGCTTGAATTTTCATGTACAATAGCTGTATCACATAACTATTGAAGTTTTACTGATCTCAGAGACCACAAATCTGCCATTGTCTTTATAACTTATTATTTTTAAAAACTGTAATTTTAGATTTTTTTCCATTTAACTCTAATAGTTTTACAGTAAGTTCTATGTGGAACCTTATGGAGCTTCCTAGTGTGGCTGGTCAGTAAAGACGGAATGTTTTTAGTCAATTGAAGGCTACTAATGTGTCCATTTTAAAATTAACTGGCTTCATTCCTTTTAGCCAATACTTGGTATTTACAACTGGAAGGTGGGTTTTACCCTTGCTGATAGTCAGAACATCATTTATAGATCACAACATATTATGTCAGCAGTAAGTAGCAATACAGAATAGTTATTTAGGTAGAGTTATCTGTTTTGTATGACATACAGGTTGTAATCAAGAAATATTTAAATTTTAATGTTAATGTAATTAAATAGAAGACAGTCATACCTTGAGGAAAAAAGTTCTCACAAAAAAGAGAGGCATATAAGGGATGGGCTGTATCCTAAAAATCAGCAGCTTTGAAAGAAACATCTCTCTGTTCCAGTGGTAACACATCTGAGCTCCTAATAAGATGCTTAGTTTAATTTGAATTTTAATTCAAACTCAAGATAATGTCACTTAAGAATACAGAATTATAATTTCCTTGGTTTAGGCAACAGGAAAGCCATTAGTGGGGTTGTCTAGATACAGTGTGAGCACTGCAGACAGAATCTTGAGAAGCTGGAGGATTTTCAGGAGGGAACACTATGAAAAATTCGTAACTGTTCTTAACACAAGAACAAAACTTTGGAAGCCTGTTTTAAATGGGTAGGGAGTGAAGTCCCTTTAGCTTATCCTAAAGAAGATTAAGGGGCAACTTGACTGTACTTCATAAATGTTTTTTAAGCCAAAAGGGAAGAACTCCCCGAAGGTGTTCTGCGTTCGATCAGAAAGAAGCCAGGTTTTTGCAGGGAGCTGGGATCTTGAACTATCCAACAAGATGATCAGAATCGTACCTTCAGACTGTAGGAAAAAGGCTAGTTCTACTGAGAAAAACAAGAACTTTCTTCAATAATCCACCCTGTGATTTCCAGAGACTGGATTTTGAAGACTAGACTTAGAATACAACGGCAGAGCAGCGTGAGGAAGCAAGCTCACACTGATATTCTCTGTGCTGTATGTTTTTGTGGTAAATGAGAGGACATGAGTCCAGGGCTTTTGATCTGCCCTTTTTGTAAATTTTTTTTAACAAAGATTCAAAAAAAGAATGCAAATGATTTAGTTGTGGCTCTTTACTGTTTGAAATTAAAGGGACATGGGCATTCTTAGCTGAATATTGCATTTAGAACAATTGGAATGAAAAATATTTTTAATTAATGAAAGAATTGGTGTCAAGAGAAGGAATTTTTCAAGCAATTTTTAAAGTTTGTTGAATTTTAAATCTATTCATATTTCAACAGGATTTCTAAATTAAAGTGACTTAGTTTGAGCAACTGGAGCACTTTTAAATAATTAAAGCAATGTATTTTAAGATGTTCTGCATTTTTTAAAAATAAGCAATTTAAAGTTTTCTTAATTCTGTAAATTCAATGCCATATAAAACCATTTGAAGCATATTTTTTCCCCCAAAGTAACTTTTAGTTATTTCAGTGCGTTCAAGTTTATCAGCTTCTATGCAGAGCTAGAAAAGGCAAAACAGAAAGTACCTTTGAGGGTTCATCAATCTGTAAATTTGCATGTAACCTCTTCTTTGTATGTATTGCATATCTTTGGCTGTGCTTGAGCTGCAGAAGGTGGGAACTGCTTTGTAACCTTAAGCTAAAGAAATAAGTCTCTTTGCTTAAGCTATAAAGACTGTATTCCATGATCTAGAACTTACAGGCTCTCTCTCCAGTGATAACCAAGATCACTATATATGAGAAGTAAAAGGCTTTGATCATATGGGAAAAGAGTTTACATTACTTAGTACATTTGAAAATCAATAGCAATCATTCAGCATGACACTTAAAAAAAAAAAAAAAAAGACAGGTCCTTCTGATCAGGTAAACTAATTTTATGCGATGAAGCTCACAAAAACTGGGGCTATGAGATCCTTGTCTCTCAGTAGCTCTACCTCCTTGCTGTTGGGCATTTGATGGCTTCATAACATCATCTTGTTATGTTTGCTCATTCTTCTGCTGCCTCAAGCAGAGAAAAATAAATGTGAGAAATGCATACATTGGAAAAGATTCCAGACTTTTATTGGCTTCACAGAAAGTGAATTAATGAGACAGGAAGCAAAACTCCCCTATGATTGAGTCTCTTTTCTGATTTGGTAACAAAGAGCTGTTTAGTTTAGCCAGTGCAGCCACAGATCCTGCTGGGCTATCATAGTTACCAGTTAATCACCCCAACGCACGATGGAGATTTATTGAGGCTTGTTCTTGTTCTGTTCCAGTTTCAGCATTTGAAGCTGGAAGACAGAATTAAGACCCTGAAACAGAGGTTGTTTGGTGACTTACCTGAAATGGTTTCACTAACCAGATGATTCCTCTGGATATCCCATCGTGTCATAAAGGAGCTGCCTTCCTCCAAGGCAGCTGCCATGTCTTGTGACTCTTGCTCTAAAATGCTTTGCCTTCAAGGTCTGGCTGAGTTGGGCTGACATTGAGAGAGTGATTTGTATCACCTAACTCTGTAAATGTATACATCTGAACTCATCAACCAGGGTTCTTTTTACAATCAAAGACATTGTACCGGGTGATCCTTCTGACCTATTTTGTAGGGAACTGCTGCAGGATGACATGAAACTCACCCATCATAATCTCCTTTGTCTCTGACAACCATAAAGGCAGTCATAGAAGCATAGAATGGTTTAGGTTGAGAAGGGACCTTTAAAGATCGGCTAGTTCCAGCCCCCCTGCCATGGCCAGGGACACCTGCCACTAGACCATGTTGCTCAAAGCCCCATCCAGCCTGGCCTTGAACACTTCCAGGGATGGGGCCTCAACAGCTTCTCTGGACAACCTGTTCCAGTGTCTCACCACCCTCAGAGTGAAAAATTTCTTCCTGATATCTGGTCTAAATCTGCCCTCTTCCAGTTTGAAGCCATTCCCCCTTGTCCCATCACTACATACCCCTGTAAAAAACCCTCCTCCAGCTTTCTTGTAGGCCTCCTTCAGATACTGAAAGGACATAATAAGGTCTCCCTGGAGCCTTCTCCAGGCTGAACAACGCCAACTCTCTCAGCCTCTCCTCAAAGGACAGGTGCTCCAGCTCTCTGATCATTTTCATGGCCCTCATTTGGACCTCAGACCTCATATAAGTCCTCGTGCTTAGGTCAGTTCTTGACATATACATTTAGTCAGCCAAATGTCACTCAACATTTCTCATCTTCTTTTCCATTAAAAACCAGAAACTTATCCCAAGAATTGAGGAGTGTCCTGCCAAGATCTTTCTTTCCTTTGAAACTCATTTGATAGCTTATTTTTCTTCAGGAGAACCACACCCCTCTGCAGTCCTTGTTCCACTCTTGCATCAGGAGTTCTTATGAATATATGAATTTTTGTGTTCTTGGGGACAATGATCAAAGTCACTACTCTACTTGTGCTTGCTGCTAGTTAGTTTTTTTGACTTGTGATTGTAATGCATAATTTTACCTGTGCTGTTGTAATCGGAGAGGTTAAAAACTCTGCAGTGATTGAAAGATGAATGTGCTTCAAATCATAAATCTCATCATGTTTCCCATCCTTCAGATCCTCATGGTGTCCATGTCACATTTTTACAAGTTTACTTCTGAAACTTCTTCAAGACAGTTTTATAGTTGTTATCTCTTTCCAGTTAGACTGAATGCTGAGGAATCACATATTGCCAAAAGGAGATTTATGGCTACTTCCCAGCAGATACTCATTTTGCTGACTCCACTTCTTACAGATGCATCTCTACTGCCTCCAGGTTTTCACAGAACTTCAGTTACCGTGGGCTTTTGACTGCTTCATTCTACAAGCTGTCTGCTCTAGTTGGCGTTCAAGTGTGTTGAGTCTTTGATCCCACTCAGAGCCAAACAACCTGAGTTATAGGAACTTTATTCAGCTGTAAGTAACATGGGCATCTGCAGCACAAGTGGTTGCATTTAAGTCTTAAAAAGAGTCTCTTGAAGGTATCCTCAGGTGCTATTGATGTGCACCTCAGCTGAAAAGAGAATGAAAAGTTTTTATCTTCTTTGACAAGTGTTTGTGGCTTCTACATAATGAATTTTTAAAAATGCATTACATGTTGCAGTGCTGCATCCATCTTCCACTTACATCCAACTCCTCTCTTTTTTGTTGACCATTTAGTTCACCACTCTGAGGAGACTAAACTTTGCAACAGCCACCCCACTGACTTCACCGCTTCTGATTAATGGAATGCTTTTAACCATTTAATGTACTCAAATATGATATAATGGGAGCTTTCCCATGAACAAAATGTTAGAAAAATGCTTATAATGCCATTTGCAGGAGTCGGGGTTGTAGGGTTAATATCCTCATGCATCCTTGAATATAATTGCCTTATTAATTTACTCTTGTATTTTTTACTTTTGAAGGAGCAATCATAGTTTAATATAGTATGATAAAGCATCAGTGCTTCCAACCTAAAAGAAGAAACCACGGGATTTCCTCATACTTTAGTCCTCTCCTCTCTCCACTTAAAGAATTCCATAATAATAAAAAATAAACTTTAACTTGTAGATAAAGAATATGCACTTAATTATTTCCTAGCTAACTCAGGTGTTTGGTTTTTATTTTTGCTTAATAGAGGTAGAGACTTTTTAAATAATTACAAAAGAACTGCTTAAGGCTGGCTGAAGCCAGTTAGTTGTCACTCTAGAGGAAAAAAAAATGAACAAACATTTAGCCAAATTAGCTTGGAAATTGAATGCTAAGGATGTGAGAAATTCTTGTTAGCAATTCTGTATGATTTATTCCATGTGTTAGTGGGGAATTCAGGGAAATAACTGAAAAATAGTGTTTTACCTTTAACCCTGGACTTTGCACTAAGGCGTTAAGATTCACTTCAAACATTTTTGCAACTTTAGCTTTCATTTTATATTTATGTTTATATACACATGCTTACTGACTTCACTGGGAAATGAAGGGCAGCATGGAACTAAACTATTATTTGTATCTGATTAGAACAATTTTTTTTATTTTCAGTTGCTAACTAACTTTTTAAAGCATAGATGAAAGCACAGGTGTTCCACATACACTAAATTAGAAAGTTGTATTTATTTTGCATTTAAAACTAATGGCCAGGAAAACTGGGGTGGGATGGTGGAGAAGGATACAGGTGGGGGTGAGTTCTGCCTTAGGAAAAAAACAGAAATTGGTAAAATGCAGGTATAAAAATTGAAATGAATACTCTTCAAAATACAGTCATATATTGGCAGAGGTCTTAAACACAATAATTCAGAATAAAATTAAGGTATAAGGCTAAAATAGGATAGAATAAATAGAACATGTAACTGTAAGCAAGCATGTTGGTAGACGTGCTAAAAACTTTCTGGAAGGAAAATGCCAAGGTAAAAAAATTATTAGAGTGACAAAATAAATCTGTAAAGGACTGCTGTTGTATCTTAAAGGAAGTTTGGATTCAAGGAGACAAAGATAAGTATTCTGGGAATTCTAGAGTCCTATGAACAGAGTCTTTGAAGACTGATGTAGAAAATATCATCTGAGTGGTATGACTTTAACCTAAAGAATGAAATGACCCATGTATCTGTGATTTGGTGAATTGCCTGGTAAAATCCACTGATTATGTTGGCTGACACTGTTTATAGATGGAATGCAAACTGTTTAAGCACAGCATATTGAAAGCTCAAACTTTACATCAAAAAGCATTTTTGAAAGACTGCTTCGGTCCCCTCACCCTCCTCCCCACATGGAAACATTCCAAACTGTGTCATAATTAAACAACACAGTGGAAAAGGTGAGGCTATCAAAAGTAATAAAGCCATGCTTCAAAAAGCAAAGTTCTGTATGCTTACAGAAAATTAAAAGGAATATAAATTCTTGCAATTTTAGAGTGAAATCGTATGGCAGACTTAAAGAAATTCAGAGGAATAATATGCAAAAGACATAAAAACTATTAATAAAAACACATTAGATATTAATTCTGTCAGAGAGCATGGGATCTAATAAAAAGTGGAACTCAGAAAAATGAGTGACAACAGAAAGCCAAATGAGTCTGTGTGTGATCATCTCTGTGGTGGAACATAGAGAAGTTCTCACTTCAAAGACTTTCTCAGAAATCATCAAGCCTCCAACACTTTTGCTGTTTCTGAGGTGACAGTAGAAGAGATTTCAGAATAAATCAGTAAAATGAATAGTATCGTATCACCAAGGTCAGACAGTTTTCACTTAAGTTTTAACTAAAATAAGATAAGAAACTGCCAAACTGTCAATTGTCACGATTTCTAATGTACAACTTTTAAATTATAAATATATTTTATATATATATATATATAAATTATAAATCAATTTGGCCTTAATCCTAGAGGAGCAGGAAGAGGCAAGTGTGACATGGGGTTTGAAAAGTGGCTCCATATCTCTGGGAGAATACAACCAGGAAACCCACCTTCTGTACTGACTTACTTGGTTGAAACTAAAGTAGTAAATATGTGGATATATGAAGAAAATATAATATGGATTTGGTGTTCTTTGAGAGGCATAAAATACATTGGTAAAAGTGATCCTGTTACTACAGTAAAAAAGGTAAAAAAGTTAAACTATTTTGGTGCAGAAATAAAAAATTTGAAGGCAGGAAACAAAGGATTAAAATAAAGAACTGATGTTTCCAGTGGGGAGTAATAACCAGTGGGATTCTGTGGGGGTTGATATTGACGCCTGTGCTGTTCAGCAGAATCGTTGTTAGTATGGAAAGGAGGTGGAAATCCGAAAGTGCCAAAGTTTGCTGATGTACTGACAAGTTGGAGAAACCACTCACAGCACTGCGCTACTGGGTGACAAAATGACAGACGAAATCCAGTGTGAGAGAAAGTAACACACATCAGGAAAACCATAAATATGTGTCTTACACTGTGGTGAGTGGCTGCTATTTCTCAGAAGAGGGATTACAGCGAGAATAGGGGTAGATCTCGTGGGACGTCCCAGCAGTCAGCAGTGGGATGAATAGCGAGCAGAGCGTTACCAATCATTCAGAAAGGAAAGGGGCAAAGCGGCAAGCACCAATTAGTTCACTAAGCCCTTGGTGAGTGCAAGTCTGCCAGAGGAGTGGAGTGTGTGGTTCTGGCCACCCCATCTTCAAAGTGAGACAGTAGATCTACAAGGTTAACATATTTTAGCTAGGAAAAGTGACAATTCAAGAGGGAAATAATAAATAAACCCACCAATGACACAGATGAGCTGAACAGGAAATAATTACTTTCTCTGGCTGTCCTGGTTTGAGGTAAGACAGGACCAATTTTGTTCAGTAACTTTGCTTCTTAGCTAGGCCTGTTCTCACTGCTGAAATTAACCGCACATTGTGCAGTCACTGTTAGCGCTCAGAGTGGTAAGACCAATGTTTATAGCTGATGCCCAGGCATGGTATGCAGAGAGGCTCTTGCTTATCTTTATTGTTATAACACCCAAGGGCAGCTGACTTTGTTATTTGCCCTGTTGGAGGGTCAGTAGTGGAAAAGCACAGTGGGGTCCCACCTGCAGAGAGGAGCAGACAGGACAGGTGACCCAAAACTGACCAACAGGGTATTCCATCCCATCCACCTCATGCTCAGTATAAAAGCTGAGGGAGCGAAGGGTCAGCTCTCTTTCTTCAGTGGCTGACATCTGAGGAGGACTGTCTGTTCATCTGCCTTTGATCCCAATCCGTGTGTTCCTGAATCCAGATCCAGAATCCAGTTCCCATCCATCACTGAATCCAGTCTGGGACTTCCCCGGTGTCAGCTGGTGATGTGATCGTTGTCCTGGGAGCTTGATATGGTTTAGTATATATTTTACTATTTCCTTTTTATTTGATTATTAATATTTCATTAAAGTAGTTTAGTTCCTTCTAAACTCACGAGTCTCTTTTTCCCTCCTCTGCCCCTCTCTTAGAAGCGCGGTAGGGCAGAGCGTCTGTCAGTCCCATCCGGAGTGCCCCATGTCCCCAGTAGCCCATTCAGCCTAAACCACAACACTGGTCAGTATTCACGATTATCACCACTCATAGAACATACCGCAGGAATTCAGAGGCACCAAATTACTTTAAAGAAACAAACTATTTTTGGGTGACAAAAATACATAGATTCCAGTGATTTCGTGAACTAGTGGAAGAAAGACAGGAAGGAAGATCCTATTACATGTATTCATTTGAATGCAGCCTTCAGCTCTGAAGGTTTCTAACCCAAAGTTTACAGAAATCAATGAGAGTATCTTGGGGCAAGTATGGTTTGTATTTACCCTTTTCTTATTTTTAGCTGCAAGTTACTATCAGTAGCACTGGCAGTGAGCTAGGTGGACCTTTGGTCTCATGGTTTAGCTGGTCTTGTGTCTTGGCAGTGGAAGGTTGGGGTATTGAGATTAGCATTTCTCTGGGACAGGAATGTGAAAAGTAATATGTAACTTATTTAACTAAAGGCCATAAGCCAGAAGAGGCAGCCAACAGACTATACAATGCTCCACTAAAGGAAGCTCACGGACTTTCCTCCTCATGCTCGCCCATTAGGTTGTCATAGAATTGCCACTTTGAAAATGAAAATAGTTGCCACATCAGAAAAATACCTGCTGCTTGTAAATCATTGTTCTGCTGGCAACCGGGAAATCCATAACAAAAAATGACGGTGTCAGCTGGAAATCAGGTAGGTAGCACCCCAAGCTTGGTGCAGTTTTCCCTACTTTCAGTGCAGTGAAATGGGTTGGATTCACAAGTTCCTTGTGATTAAAGATCTGTAGGTTGCCTCTGGGAACCGTGAATCCTTTCCCCATTCATTACTACTGGTGAGCACAGACTTGTATCTTCAGCACCTTCTTCAGGCACCAAAACCCACGGGCATGACTTTTTCCAGAGTCAGACATGCATTCCCATTTTGGGGAAGCAAAGGGTTAGAAACAGGAAATGCTACCATCCACCCAGAGGATCACAGTGTATGTGTCTCCTCCCAACGTGTTCCTAGGGCTGAAGAGGCAGGAGCTCGGTGCTCTGTGGCCTGGTTGCTCCTGCATGTGGTCAGAGCAGCCTTGCCCTAAACACCCACCTGCAGTACTTCTTGTCTTCCTTCCCTTTGTAGGATATTAAATGAATAACGCTGGTAAAAGAACGGGCTGGTGCAACCATTGGGATGCCCCATGCAGAGGCAAAAGCATTTGTATCCCACAGCATTCGATTTCTATTGCAGCCTCTGTTGTCAGTGCTAAAGGAATAGCTGTTAGAGGAACAAAGACACACTTTACCAACACATGACATAAAAATTTGCCAACAATTGGTAAAATGCAGATCCCCGATCCAGGGAAGTGTGTGTGATCTGATACACACACTTACAAATACTTAAAGGGAGGATGCCAGGGGGATGGGAGCAGTCTTTTTTCAGTGGTGCCCAGTGATAGGATGAGGGGTAACGGGCACAAGCTTGAACATAGGAAGTTCCATCTTAACATGAGGGGGAACTTCTTTACTTTGAGGGCAGACGAGCACTGGCACAGGCTGCCCAGAGAGGTTGTGGAGTCTCCCACTCTGGAGACATTCAAAACCCACCTGGACGCCGTCCTGTGCAACCCGCTGTAGGTGACCCTGCTCTGGCGGGGGGGTTGGACTAGATGATCTCCAGAGGTCCCTTCCAACCCTGACCATTCTGTGATTCTGTGATGGCAGAATAACAAACCCCTAAGTTTTAGCCCATCTGATCTGTAACACCATTAAGACTAGTTAGAAGAAACCTGGATTGTTTCATTTTGGTTTCAGCTGGCACATCATATTCTATCTTTCTTTTCACTTTAGGAAAGAATTCACTCACTTCATGTAGTGCCACAAAATGTTTCAGTTTTAGAAATTCAGTGTTTTGTGGTAGGAAGACATTTTGTTGTGCATTTCTAGATCTGCTATATTTATGCATGTAGTGGTTATGTTTTTCTCTACTTTCTAACTCTTATCCTGCCTGCAATCCCCTGAAGTATTAGACTCTATTCAAAGCCATCAGCTAATGATATTCTGTCATCTGAAACAGGAAAGAGGGGCCATCATTATTCATACATAGCCATTGTGCCTATGCAGCCATTAAACTCTTAAGTACAGCATACATGCCTCTAAAATTGGGATAGAGGATGGTATATTTTTTTTTTTTGGTGTAATTTTCAAGCAAATTTATGACTTCAACAGAGAAATATATCCTTGCTTTAGTGATGGATAGTTCTATTGAAGTGTTCTCTCTAAAAGTTACTTTTGCTAAATTCTACAGGCTTTTCCATAAAAATCTGTGAACCTGGAATTGCATGCAAGCCTCTATTCACAAATTTTGCACATTAGAGTTTTAGCAAAGCTAAGAACTGGGCCAGAGTGTTAATAAAATGTTGACAGACTGTTATGGCATCGTTTGTGTATTGAAACACAGATCTTATTTCTTTCTGAGAACCGTCTTGCATCCCTTGTAGCTGACAACTTTAAATCGAATCAGATTTCAGTTACTTAATATATCGTATTTCTTTTTAGAAAGTTGTCGAATTAGACAACTGACTGATTACAGAAACTTGTGGTGCTCGTATCTTTTGAGGAAATAGCCCTGTACAGTCAGACCCCCATGCAGTCACCTGTGTTAGGACCAGCCAAACTACAGTAGCCCCAAAGGCAGTGGTGGGAGGGCTCTGGGACTCCCCAGTGGACCCCTGGACTGTGGGCTGGGGATGCTGTAAGAGAAGAGGCAAATTTGCCCAGCATGATGTTGACAAGTCTTTGTTTCTTCTGGGACACAGCCTAGTGTCATAGCACTGTACTGGTGCACGTAGGCTTACCAGTTCATTTCAACCTGGCATGGAAAACTCTGTTATTGTTGTATGACATATGTCCTTAGTGTCACTGGTAAACAAACAAAAAAAAGGGCAAGAAACTCATCCTTTTCCTGCCAAAATGCCACAGGCTTCTTATTTAATTTGTTAATGGCAGCATTGCTGTAAAAGCCATACACAAAGTGGTGCCTGACATCAAATTTGATATTACATGGCATATTTTGTTCTTGTTCTGTCCTTTTCATTTTCCTAAAACCTCAGTGTTTACAATTTTATTGAAACATTGCAGCTGTTCTTCTCTGATGGGATTTCTGTTTTAGCCCAGATGATTGTGTGACTTCGCAGATAGATATTTAATGAAGCATAAAAAGTATCGTTCTACATTTTAGTGCACCACCCGAGTACCCTGAGTACCCCGAGTATTCTAACAGCTAGATATCTCCTTCTGTGGGGCTTTCAGCCAAATCACTTGCAAAATCCTGGAACAGAATAAGGAGGGGGTCTTACCTTATGTTAAGCAGAACTAGTGCAAGGTGAATGTTGGATCCCACTTTGCCTCCTCGCTGTTGAAAACTCCTCCTCCTCCCCAGTACATGATTTTCTCATGACCCTGACAATATTCCTTGCTACTGCTCCACAGTTTTTCTCAGTATCTGAACTGCCAGCTGGAGCAACTGATTGTGGCTGAACCAAACCCCCAGCCAGGCTTGCCGTTACCTGGCATTGAATCTCGGCTATGGTGTCGGAACAGCAATAGGCATCAAGCTGCTAAAGCAATCCCCCAGGCATGATGGGAGGAAGTCGGTCTTTGTTTTTTATACCCCTCACCTTATAAAGTTCAGTTTTCCAAAGTTTAATATCAAAGCGCCATGACAAGGGTCAGTAGCTACCAGCCGCAGAGGTGGCAGTTGCACCTAACTGCTGGCAGAGGTTGCATGCTTTAGTCTCATTTTGTTTTAGTTGACGGGACAGAGACTGGTAGGAGATGAAGGAAATGATAAGATTGATGACATTGGCTGAGATGTGTTAACTGGAAGGGTTAACTAGGCTTTGGTGGAAATACGTCTATTTTGAGACAAACTTGGAAGAGGAAAAAGAGTTTATCAAGAGAAAAGAAAGCATGGTAATCTCCTTCAAAAAAGCGTGGATGTTATTTCTAAGATTAGCTTTGTCTAGACTTTCTGATGTGGGTTTCATTTATATATACACGTTCTAGCTTACATACACTACTGTCAGAAAAATTAAGTGGATACTGAGTGCAAGAAAGCAGAGTTGAAGGTAAGCACCTTTTAATTGATTTTCTGTGAAAAAATGCTTGTTTTAACTTCCCTGTCAAAGGGATCCAGTTTGGTAGAGTTATTGGCCTTTGCATTTTGATTCAGCAAGACTAGGAAGACAGAGCCAGACTCCCCTCACAAGTTCCTGCAGTGCAAGTTCTGACTTTGTCTGTTTTCTCCAAAAGAGTTGTCACACACAGATGGAGATGTTGAAAGCAAAGAATGGTGTTGCCACATTGAACACAGTATTTTTACAGAGAAAATCTGACCATCTGAAAAACTTACTAGTGTTTAGACTGTAATTTCAACCTGAGGAATGATGTGTAACTTTTTAAAGTTAAAAATTAATTTCCTTGAAGTATCAATAAAAATTTGAAATGTAACATGGAATACTATTGTTCCTGTCCTCCACTCTTCCTTCAAGTTAGTAAAAACTGGGAGACAGACTCCCCAGTTTTGCAGATTAGTCCTCCAAAGTGCTGCAGGATCAAAATATTAAGTGGAGGGAGAGAGGCTTTCGTGGATCTTCAGCTTTTTAATTTCCCTATGACTAGCCTACATCTGGGACAAACAGTGCTGGCAACTCTCCTGGCACTGTGAGTAACGCATTTTGGCCCCTGTCTGCATTTTTTAATTAGGTAACCCACCAGACCCCTATCTAACCTCAGTGCAACCCTCACTACATCGCCGTTCCCTCTTATTGCAGCAGAGGCTCCTCATTCTTTTTCACACCTCCCATGGCAACTTGGATTCCACATATGGACATAAGAAAGTGGGGAAAACAGCCAGTGTGAGTGGGTATTCCCCTTAGCAGTCTAAAAATTATGTAAAATCTGTGACTTATTTTATCTGTATGGCAGAATTGCCTGAAACAGGGCCCAAAATCTAATGTTAAACCTGGGGAGACTGGCATCAGCAAATACTCTTTGAGTGATACAGCTGGTATATTCCTTTCAGTATTAATTATGTTTTACAATGCAAGATCTTAATACAAACTTTTTCCCTGTCTGTATATTAGACTGAAAAATCTGATTAGCTAAAAGGATGTAAATGAGTTTTAACAGTCTGGTAGATGACCAAGACATTGTTTTCATTGGAATAATTGTCTTTGGGTTACTTGTCCAAAGTGAAATTTAAGGTGGAGAATTAAGTGTAGCAGTTTCTTCCACTGCTGCTCCAGCTTATACGTATTCTGGTTTACTTTCTAAAATCAAGATCTTTTTATAGGCCAATTCCTGCTCTTTTTTAAGTTAGCTGAAAAAGTTTGGTATAAAAAATCCATTAAAAGTTGGAGCAAGAAAATAACAGGAAATATCACCATTTTCTTCAGAAAATTGGGACTACTGTGGCATTTATGGATGGGCTTGTATGTCCCATATATGCAAAAATCCCTTGCCTCATTTTAAGGCCTTTCAAGCAGAATGATTACCACAAGTGCTGCATCACAGCACCTTCCTCTACTCTGTGTTCTGCCACTTGCACGGTCCCTGCGCCACATTCAGTTCCACAGAGTAGTCACATTCTCTGTAAATGACAGTCAAGAGATCTCTTGTACAGCCCAGTGCTGCAAAAGGACAGGCCTGTGAAGAAACACATCGAGTCATAAACATGCGAACTGACACTGCAGATCGTGTTTACACAGGCCACTGAACTGAGCAGTATAATAAATATTGCAGTTTTATTGTCCCTTCTAACAGATCTTCAAGTGCTTGGTCATGACTTGGGTACTCTCCACAAGTCATAACAGTCCTATCAGTTATCAAAGAGAACATTATCTTTTACAGTTACATCATTATCTCTTACAGTGAAACTTATATTTTGACTTTAACATTCGTGTCCCAGCCTCACTTTTGTGAAAAACCCTGGGAGATGCAGAACACCAGGTAGGAGATGAGCGTCACAGTCCCCAAGCCATTTGACTTGCTGGTAGAGGTACGCATGGTTGGACAGGGGAGCCCTCAGATGATAATGTGAGCCAGTAAGCTTGGTCGTATATCCTGCAGGGCTCTAAAATGATAGTAATCATTGTTAATAAACGATTTCTATGGATATAATGTACCTCATTTCTGTGCATTCTTTTTCCTCTGCTTTATCAGAACATTAATAAAGAAGGAGAAAAGAGGTGAAGGATTCCTCTGGGCAAAATGTGATACTATTGATATTTATTCTGATGTCTTGGTTAGGCTTACAGTTGCTTTTCAAACATGTGAAATAGCATAGAATTCATTTCAATGTGATAGGAAGCAGCAGCCTAATGATTCCCTACCAGCTGGTGAAGTGGAAATAAAAAGGAGAAAGTATAATGTTAAGAAGGAGACTGTTTTCTGGAAGTTTAATTTCAGGTTTTTTTGTGAGGAATCCATTCCAGTTTCAGCAATGTAAACTTAATCCGGCTTTGAAAACATTTTTCTTTGTGTGTGCTTTTAAGTATGACCACTTTAAGCTCCTTCTCCTGTAAATGCCCTCAGATCTGCGTTCTCAATCTGGATCTACCTGTAGATCCATGCAGTCAGCAGGGAAAAGAATGAGATTTCTGAGAAAATCTCCACTTCTGAGTATATTTCCACTCTATTCTTTCTGTAACTTGTGTATGTGTGAATGCACATATGTATGTAAGCAATGCAGGTATCCAAGACCATGCTTATGCTAAGTATTGTCATAGTTCAATTATGTATGGATTCTGAATTGCATTATCGTTATGTTAAAGCATGTTTCTCTCTTTGCTTATAACTTAGAACAAATTTTCTATTTTGTGTTTCGCTGAGAGAAGCGCATTACATACCTGCTTGCTTTTTCTGCATAGAAAAAAGGTTTAGTATGAACAGAAATTTCAAATTTGAAAAGCTACCTTGAAGTTGTGATAACCTACCACCTTGAACGAGATAGGTAAATGAGCAAGAAAGGTGTATTCAAATGAGCTTCTGGTAATTCCTGATAAGCTAAGCATCTCCACTGGAAATGTTTGGGGGATTCTGAGTGTAACTAGGTCACCCTACAAACATTCCTGGTTGAAAATGCGGTTTAAACATCCTCTGGGTTCACTTGCAGCAGAGCAGAAATTCTGTCTCTGACAGTTTTTGTTACAGAGAACGAAAGTCAAAATTAGTTGCGGGTAGGTAAGATCCTTTACAACAGAGCACAGAAGACCATAGTTGCTGCAGCGAAGCTTGCATTTGAATTTGAATTTACTCTAAATTCTATGCTGCTCTGAACCAATGAGTTTTTTCAGTACTATGCTGTCATGGTTTAACCCCAGCCAGCAACTAAGCACCACGCAGCCGCTCGCTCACTCTCCTCCGGTGGGATCGGGGAGAGAATCGGAAGACTGAAAGTCAGAAAAGTCATGGGTTGAGATAAAGACAGTTTAATGGGTAAAGCAAAAGCCACGCACACAAGGAAAGCAAAACAAGGAATTCATTCACTTCTTTCCATCATCAGGCAGGTGTTCATCCATCTGCAGGAGAGCAGGGCTCCATCACACGTCCCCTAACAGGGATTGTAGGTTCAAGTCCCATCTTGGGTGGAAGAAAAATGCTGTAACTCAAACCATCCCCCCCTTCCTTCCTCTTCCCCCTGCTTTATATGCTGAGCATTGTATCATATGGTATGGAGTACCCTTTTTGTCAGTTGGCGTCAGCTGTCCCAGCTGTGTCTCCTCCCAACTTTTTGTGCACTCCACGCTGACAGAGCAGTGTGAGAAGCAGAAAAGGCCTTGACTCTGTGTAAGCTCTGCTCAGCAATAACAAAAACATCTCTGCATTATCAACACTGTTTTCAGCACAAATCCAAAACATAGCCCCATAGTAGCTACTGTGAAGAAAATTAACTGTATCCCAGAAAAAAACAGCACATATGCCTAATTTCATATCTTTGTAGGTGATGGACAGACCGTATCTCAAGGTTCACGTTTTGTAGTGATAACTTAATTCAAACAATAGGAATTGGAAAAAGTAGTAAGTAAATGTGTTGTTCACTTAGTAGACAGGAAAATACATCCTAATAAGACTGGGCTTCTGTATCTTTTGAAAATTAGGAGTCTAGGCTTTGACCATTGTGATGAAGAAGTCTTCCTCATCCGGCATCCTACTCAGCTCATGCTGAGGTCTAGCTCTGTAGACAATTTAAGACAGAATCATACAGAATCACAGAATAATTGAGGTTGGAAGTGACCTCTGGAGGTCACCTAGACCAACCTTCCTGCTCAAGCAGGGCCACCTAGAGCCAGTTGCCTAGTACCAAGTCCTGTTGGATTTTGAAAATCTCCAAGGATGGAGACTCCACAACTTCTTTGGGCAACATGTGCCAGGGCTTGTTCACCCTCACAGTAGAAAAAGCGTTTCCTAATCTTCAGACAGAATCTCTGGTGTTTCAGTTTGTGTCCATTGCCTCCGGTCCTGTCACTGGGCACCACTGAAAAGAGCCTGGCTCCATCTTCTTTATAATCTCTCTTCTGGTAATTACACACACTCATGAGATCTGCTTCTTGAGCCTTCTCTTCTCCAAGCTAAACAGTCCCAGCTCTCTCAGCCTTCCCACATAAGAGAGATGCGCCAGACCCTTCCTCATCTTTGTGGTCCTTCGTTGGACTCTCCAGTATGTCCATGTCTCTTTTGTACTGAGAAGCCCATCACTGGACCCAGCACTCCAGGTGTGGCCTCACCAGTGCTGAGTAATTGACCTGCTGGCAACGCTTTGTCTAACGCAGCCCAGGATATCATTAGCCTCCTTTGTCATGTTGCTGGCTCATGTTCAGTTTAGTGTGCACCAGGATCTCCAGGTCCTTTTCTTCAAAGCTGCTTTCCAGCCGGTTGGCCCCCAATATGTCCTGGTGCCTGGGGTTGTTCCTCCCCAGGTGCAGGACTTTGCACTTCCCCTTGTTGAACTTCATGAGGTCCCCATCAGCCCATTTCTTCAGCCTGTGGAGGTCCCCCTGGCTGGCAGCACAACCCTCTGGTGTATCAGTGGATGAATCTACGAGGAATCCAGTTTCCTTAATAAAACAGAGGGAGAGTGCTTAAGGTTTGTATGGAATGCAAGATTCACCAAATCTAGGGCCAAAATTGGAATTATATTTTAAGACAGCTTGGAGGGGAAGAAAAAATCAAAACCCACAAAACATTAGAAATCATAAAAATATAAACAGTTCAAACTCTCAAAAATAGAGATAATTGGTAACTATCTACTTAATGTTCTAGATTTTGACAGCTCAAAACACTGTTTTGCTACAGTCTTGCCCCGACAGATGACTGAAATGTGTAATCAAATTCTTTATGCTTGCTATATATGTGATTTTATAGGCTTTACACTGCAAAGAACATCTTTGGGGTAATACAAAATTCTAATGCTTGCCTTTAGCAGTGAGGTACAAACAGCCATTGCCTGCATCACAGATTGGTGGTACAGTATCTTTCAGAAAAACGGATGCATTACCAGGGGTGATGGTGATGCTGTCCATAGTAAGGCCACGATGCTACACCAGTTAGAAAACATGGAGGAAAACCAACCTGTTTGTGTGGGAAGGAAACTGAAATGGTAATGTCGGCTTTGAAATGTGCTGATACTGGGCTGGGATGGGAATGCTGAGCGGCTTCTGATGTGCCACAGCCAAACCCCAGCAAGCAGCATGATCTGCTGTTCTACTGGGAGCAACACCCCTGCACTCAGCGCACAGCAGCCCCATAGTGCCATTTTTTAAATGATATCTTGCGAAAACAATCAAACAAAAAAGAGTGGAAAGCGAATTGAGAAATTGCAAGCATACGGTCAGCTTAGTATCCTGTCAAAAGAATGACGGATGGTACATTATGGGTAGATGCAGTTCAAGCTACCAAACCCAAAATCTGCTTCAGGTAGCAGGTATTTGTCTTTGAGGTGCTGTGGTGGCAGTTGCAGCGCCTGCCCAGCCCTCCTCGGATGTTGCACCTCGTCATTCAGGCCATCGTAAGTGACCCAAAAAGGATTCTTTGACCTCCCCTTTCACAATGTATTTTGAGCTTTTGTCTATACCTGTACGCCCTAAGTATTTTCAGGGTCTTTTCTGCATTTGTGAAGTTTAATGCTATTAAGCAGTATCTGGTTCTTATACAGCATTTTCTTTTTTTTTTTTTTTTTTAATAGAAGCTAAGAATTTAGTGTAGTTTTGTGATTCCAACAGCTGGTTTAATCATGTTATGGCTAAATTTTACAAAATTACCGTTTGCCATCTACGTAGGGTATACACAGAGAATGCACTGTAGTGCACAGTACCGTATGGAGGCAGGGACTAGGCTAAGATACAACCTAAAAAGAGAAAGGGACTGGACCCTTCTTCCTCCTGGCCTTCCTCCTTGAAAGTACAGAAAGACCTTCCCCTTCTCTTAGCTGTTACAATAAGAGCAACAACTCCACAGAGAGGATGTGGTCATAGATCCATACCATTAGAAAATAAAAGGAGCAACAAGCACCACCAGGACGGTTTTCTTATTCTTGATGTGCACACCTAAACATAGCAATAAAGAAGCACAAGACTGAAAAAGAAGACAGAACCATCTGTTGAACTGATATCCAAAAATCCCACGTTGAAATGAGTGTGAAATGTAGCCTGTTTCTATGCTTCATTACCATTCATCGTTTCAGCCAATGAAAATTTTATTTTCCCAGTATTTCGTATTTTTCTCATGTGTTTGCAACCATTCAATTTATATTTGTTTGTAATTCAAATATATAAAATGGCCCCAAATCTTTTTTCTTGTCTCTAGCTATTCTATTTTGGAACAGCCAACAAAAGCCTGGCAACAACAACAAAACAAATGAATAATTTTGGATGTAAGGTCTGTTTGCTTTGAAAAAGATCAGAGTGTTGGTGCATCAAAATGGTGCCAGATCAGCTGTCTTTCTCCTTTCCAAGAGAGATGACTCTGAATTAGGAGGCTTGCAAAACCGATCAAAGGGAAGAATTTTGTCCAGGCTACTTCTATTGCAGGTTCAGTTAGTAATTACAGTGTTCAGTTCAGGTCTAGGACAATGTAAGTGGCACCATTTTTTTTTTTTTCTGTATCTTCTTTAATCAGGTCTTGTGATTGTTCACAGCATATCTGAGATCAAAAATGTCATTGATAAATCCAGAGGAACAAGGCAGTGACTCACACATCCCACGGTTCAGACTGGGTAAAGGCGAAGGGGGCACTAAACAACAGGATAAAATATGGTTTAAAGATTAACAACACTGCCACTATGGATTGTTCCTAAATAACCTAATTTGCTTTACAAGAATTCAGTGTAAATATAATCCTTTTCTCAAGAATGTATCTTGTCATTTATAGTTTAGCCTGAAATATATGGCACAGGGAGAATGATTTTAATTCAGTAAGCTCATGTTTGTGCAGCAAAAAAAGAATGAGAAAATGTACCTGAAACAGAGAGGCAGGAAGGTACTGGGGGAGCGCTCAGCTTCCCACTGCGTGTCAGCTGGAAGAAGCGACTGCCATTTTCAGGTCTCCAGTGGGTCCCGGGCTGGGGCGTTTCAGAGGTTCTCCTTCCAGCCTCAAGACTAAATTTTCTTGAATCTCTGTGAGTGTATTCTTTCTGATTCCTAATGTGCTAAACCACCTGACCCACAGGTAACTTAGAGAAATGCATCTCCAGGCTGAAGGGACGAATACAGAGGTCAAGGGAGGTCACCCTCCCCTTCTACTCTGTCCTCGTGAGGCCACATCTGAAGTACTGTGTCCAGTTCTGGGTTCCTCAGTTTGAGAAGGACAGCGAACTGCTGGAAAGGGCCCAGCAAAGGGCTATGAAGATGATTAGGGGATTGGAGCAGAGCACTGGCACAGGCTGCCCAGAGAGGTTGTGGAGTCTCCCACTCTGGAGATATTCAAAACCCACCTGGACACCGTCCTGTGCAACCTGCTGTAGGTGAACCTGCTCTGGCAGGGGGGTTGGACTAGATGATCTCCAGAGGTCCCTTCCAACCCTGACCATTCTGTGATTCCATGATAGAGGCTGGTAAGTGTTTGGGGAACACTTCTCCAGAGAGCTCACGCTGTCAGGCTCCCATTTGGCGTAGCCGTCCTGCTGCCTATCACTGTGCGAGTTAAGGACTCACCGGGCTGCACACTCCACCACTGCATGTATTTTCAGCCACAAATATGACCGAAACAAAGCCCGCTTTTAGAAATGTTTTTGGCAAACTGTGCTGCCTCCCTTCCTCAGCATGGGTAAATTTTCAAAAGCTGGTTTTATTATGGGAAGCCAGTGGGTTTCTTAGTCCCTGACACCCCTTCTTCACAGGCAAATGTTCTTTCAGTTCATATGCTTTTCCAGAGACGAAAGGGAATCTTTATGTGAGAGCCTCATGACAAAATACTGGCAGCAGCGCAGCAGAGATAAAGCTGTAGTCTCATGATTATATTCTAATGGCTTTCTTTTTATTTTAAGATACTTAAACCTAATCCCCCAAGTTAGCCCAATCACAGTCTCCGGTGTAGCATTGTTTTCAGCTATTAGCAGGTGGTTTTTAAAACCCTCTCCGGATGATACACGGGGCCCACATAGTGAAGTCAATTGTTAGACAGGATATAATTTAGACTTCAGCTCTTCCTCTCAGTTTGAAATAAAATGATTACATTTCAGGAGAGCCTAAGGGAAGATTAAAAGTTTTATATCGAAAGTTGAGTATTTTCTTTTGTTGTACACTCTTCTTTTAAAGAAAATGGTATTCATTTAAAATAATGCATGTTCCGATGTATTTGAAAAGGCACTACCCTGAATTTAAAAGAAACTCATAAAGTATGCATGTATGGGAGAGGAAGATTGCAATCTTCATTTGAGCATTTAGTCGAAGTTTTTTAACTCAGCCCATTCTGCTTTGTTCATAGAATGAGGTATCTGCAAAGACACGTTGTAAATAACAGATGGCCCATAGTGTTGAGAGAGCAGCGGTTAAGGTGACAAAATCTGCTGGGGCTCCTCTACACAGGCAGGTTATAAAGCGATGTTGTAGCCTCTGTTCCAGATCGGAAAATGGTCCTTGCCTTTCTTTAAACCCGTTAAAAGTGGTTCCAGGCAATAGCTCCCCATAATTATAGTTCTGGTAACCCCTGTGATGCCTCTCATTTCTTGTATCCAAAAGTTATTCAAGGGCAGAGGCTGCTTGTAGAATACAAAGTTGTAAAACTGACATGGGTCTTAAAAATAGGTGGAATAGCCCAGATATGAACAGAGTAAGAAGTGAAGAGTGAGATATGAACAACAGGGTTAAGTTATTGTCTGATAAGGTCAGCTAGCTTTTACTGTTGGTGTCAATGGGGCTGTTTTACCAAGGATGCCCTGGGCACATTTGTAAAAAGGCATTATCTATTAAAGGGAATTCCTGGAAACCTCCTAAAAGAAAATGTATATATGTGCAGTGAAGTTTCTTGTAGGAGTTCACCATATCAGCCAAATAAGCATAGATCTTTTCCCAGAAGCCATCAGAAGAGTCTAAATATAGCACTGCTGTGGTTAAGTAGCCTGCTTTCTATGCCTGTTAAAAATTCAAAACCTGTTATTGTTACTAAGGTGAGTGGTCACCAAACTGGCAAGTTGAAGTTTTCTTGTGATTTTATCTCAGAAAAAAGTTAATTTCTTCCAATATATTCTTCTGTAAAAAAAAAAATAAATATTCACCTGCTAGCATACCTAATGCATACTACTATCTTAAGGCAGCATTACCAACATGGGTTTAGGGTCATTTGCCTAAAGTCAGTGATGCTTGTTTTTGCATGTGGACACCTGACCGTGGGCACCTAGGTTGACACCACTTCGTTTGCCTCAATACTGCCAAGTACATAGACAGACAAAAATAAATATTGAGGTTGACTGTGGATTTAAGAAGGGTGGAAGCTCATGGTACAGAATGGTGAAGGTCAACGTTCAACTAATATTATGTCTTGCAAAGGAGATGAGTTGTTAATGTGCTCTTATTCCAGATTTCAAGAAGAACTGATGTGGTGTGGGAATTAAGGCGTCAATTAATGGCCACTGAGGAAGAAGACAGTTTATCATATCCTCCTCTGAACGTGACGACTGGAAATGATATATGCATCCTCTTTTATGCTAGTAATTTCACCCTCAAAGCCAACAATTCAGTTTTTATAGATTTGACAAATGCAACTTTTGTAACCCAGAATGTGGATATTTCTTCCTCTAAGTGCTCAGACTTCAACACAACGTGAGTAGCACAAGAAATTTCATATCATAATACATGTGATTCTGAAAGCCAATCAGAAATGGTGCAATGTCAAGTTAATACTATTTTAATTTTCTTCTTCTAAAGCATCCAAAATAATAATAAAAAAAACTAAATTGGATATTCTTAGAGGAAAAAGATTGAGTCAAGACCACAGAAATTGTTCAGATGCAGCCTCTTATTTTCACATTTTTTTCCCTCTTTCATTCCTTACTTCCTTGTTTGCTTATATTTGGTCCAAACAAGTTTCCCTGTGCCCGATCTTACAATAACAGAAATCTCCACTGGCATTAATAAGATCATCATTTCATTGTAAAATTCCCTTGAAGGAGAGTATTGCCTGTTACTAGGTAGTAATTCAGCTGGAAGTACATTAATGAAACGTGATCTCTGCTTTCCTTTACTTTGAAGCACCTGCTCTTGGGTAAAAAAAAAAATTATATAAATATTTTGTCATATTTTTCTGTGTACTGAACCTTTGCTATATGACTTTTGTAATTGCCTATTGATTTAGAATATTCCCTCGGATTGAAATGTCACAATGATCTAATTAAAGCTGACTACTCTAACATTAAAAATCTGTTTCTTATTCTTAGACTGTCATTAAAATACACAAAGCCAGTGAATGGAATCAGCAGCCTAGAGATAAGGTAACTTATGGTTTATTCTTAAATAGATCTTTGTGATGTACAAAGCCTGTTTGTAAATTAGGACCAAAAAAGAGGAGGAGTTAAGTGAAAACGTTTTCAAAATTACAGTTTGATTTCTGTTCTGAGGAGTAACTATACAGGAGAACAATAATACGGTATTTATATAGAGACTATATTAATACACTCAGGTAAAGTTCTGAAAAAGCGGTACAGGCAAACAACTGCACTGTAAGGTACTGGTATATGAAACATTGTGTGTTGCTAATAGGATCAGACCACAATCGTGTCTCGGGAAAATCTAACTGTGATTTGTAAACATTTCTAGGGGCTGCAGTCTACTTGCATGGCCAGGATTGTATTTAGTCCTAATGTGGATTACCAGTGTACTCTGTCAGAGCTAGCTTGTGGCTAATGAGGGGTGCAAAAACTTGTAATTTTTCTGTTCCATGGACGATGACAAGACCACGTTTCTCCTACAATGAGAAAAGGGAAGAAACGTTAAGGAATGGGAAGACATGGGATGAAAAGTCAAAGGGAGAACTTGCTGCTGTTCTTCTCACTAGTAGATTCCAGGGATGGGGAAAACATCTGCCACTGTTTTAGGGCTGCCCTACAGCTGCTGGTCTACAAACCTCAGTTCTTTCCTTAGCAGCAGGAACAGCAGTTAAAATTATTTTCTTAAGCTCTAGCAAGGATAATGGGGCCTGTTCTTTTGATTTAGGTACCTCAGTTAATTGCTTCAATTTATTTGAGAAGGACTTGGGCCAGAGAACTTGCACTGAATTAAATTTGCATATATCAGAGGATCAACTGGATGTTTGTTAGGGCAGCAGAAGGACAAATGGCTTGAATAAGGGAAATTGAAATCCAAGGAAACCAAGGAGAGGAAGTTTAAAGTAATAATGTAGAAGACAATCAGAGGTTGAACAACATTTTGGTAGGAGTGTAAAAGAGGCACGTGGCACCAAGATGATAAGCACGAATGAGTAAATACCTTTATTTACACGGAGACAGATGGACAGTCTACATTTAGGCAAAAAGACCCCCAGAAGGACTTGTGTTGAATGGAGTCAGTGATGTGTTTGGAGTTGTATCTAGAGTGCATAGAGATACTTGCAGTCATCATCAGAGACCATGATAGGTGGCAAAAAACCAAACATGCTTTGTTGTTTAACATCTCCCTTCCCTCCCCAAGCATCTAGAGCTTTGTGAAAGAATATAATGGACAGATAACGTTGCTGTTAGTACAGTGTTTTTACTTTTTGGCTGTTGTAGTTAATTTTGTATAGGATCCTTGAGACTCTTGTCCTTGGTGATGGAGTCAAGCATTTCTTGGTTTCAATACTTTAAATTATCAAAGGGGCATGCCTTTCCCTGAACACTCCGGGGAATTAAGGAAACATTTTCCTTGGATCCCATTCCAAAAATACTGTTCTCAAACCAAGACTCTGCCCAAGTTTTGTCCTTACTTTTACTCCATGTTACAAAATATCGCTTCCTCTGGTGCTTCTTTGTCTGCTTTCTCCTGCTCCTGTCTCACTCTCGTACAGACAGACCCACCAAATCAGTGCCCTGGATTCTTATTTTGCATCTTTGCTCCTACTGGTGCAGGTCTTAGCTGCTCTCCTGTAATCTCGGTGTGAATGAATCTGGTTCCTTTCTATGTTTGTCCTGAATGTCACCATCCTCAGCACAATACCATGCTTTCTAGTAAAATTACATTTCCAAGAAAACGATATGAATCATAAAGCACTTGAAAATCCTATGGAGCATGAAACAGTGCTGCAAAACTAGCTAGCAAGTTAATTGATAGATCTTAGAGGGGTTGTTTTCTTTAAAGTGATCAACAGGTTTTGCTCAACTATACAACAGCAAACTGTAGACCTTAGGATGCTACTATAGAAAAAAATACTTTGGCAGTTGAAATATTTATCTTAGATTTTGATTGCTGCAGTAGGCATAAGAAGATCAAATGTGATGTTGGTGCATGCATATGGACTTAATGAGGATTATTCACATTTATGTTTAGTCATCTGCTTGTTAAAATCTTATAATTTTAATTAATTATTGGGAGAAAATTTTAATGTTGTGAATCTGAGGTGCATCTGAAGAGAAGAAATTTGAAGCAACTCTGCAGACAGACTGGCTGTAAATTAAAGGAGAATATCAGTACAAAGGGTGAATGGTTCATGTTTTCTCTCTTATTCTGGAATATTTTTTTACATCTTTTAAGCCTGTTGTAGTAAAGGCAGAAATACTCACAAAGTTTCTCTTGACCTGTGCTCCTACTTGAATACATTATAACTAAATATTAAAATGCATAAACAGCCCTTGAAGCTGGGATAAGAAACTCAGGCTCCACAATAGGTGAGGACTTGAAAAGAGAGTAGGTGAAATAGGTGAAGTCCTGCCCGTCATCATGCCCAGTGAGTAATTAAAGTAGCATAAGCTGGCTGTGTTTTGCAAGAGAATTTGATTTATTCTGTTGGGGTAGGTGTGATCTAGGTTTTTAATAGCCCCTAGGGTCATTTAGACACAAAAATGCCTAAACGGATTATTTTTCATGTGTGACACAGGTGCTTAGCAATAAAAGGTGGAGTAGATGAAAAAGGTGGGGGGTGGATTCCAGGGTTGTCATTACTCGGGCATTCACTGTGCATTGGTCTGCTTGTGGGAGGTAGTGGGTGATTGCTCCTCCTTTGCTTTTTTTCTTCTTTCCTTCACTTAAGCTGTCTTTATCTTGACCTACAAGTTTCCTCATTTTTGCTCTTTCTATTCTATCCTTGTTCTGTTGGGGAAAGGGAATAAACAAGCAGCTACATGGCTGCTTGGCTGCTGGCTGGCATCAACACACACCGCCTCAGAAGTCTTTATAAAGATAACTTTCTGCTAAAGACACACCTGGTTATTTGTGCTGCTTTCTGTTGGATTATCTCTTGATCTAAAAGGCAATCATGTCATTTTAGGTCTCCACTAGCTACCGCAATAGAACATTGCATGGCATGTAATGCAAATGATAAGATATACTCAACAGAGCCAGAACAATCCATTGATCTTTTAATGATTCAGGAACACTTTATTCACCTTGTTTATCTCAGCATACCTATTCTCAAAAGCCCCTAAAATCCACAGAGATACATTACAACCTCTGTTTTCCCCTTCTGGTTCACTTAGATTACATTTCTTGTTCAAGATGACTCTTTGGTAAGATTGCAGTCTGCCTCAATAAAGAAGACAAAAGCAGGGCGAAGAGGTGGGAAGGAACAGAGCTTAGAGCCATGGCTGCATTTTTTCCCCTGTAAAGGCCATTTACTTAAGTGTAGGAGAGCATCCCTTGAAAACAGAAAGTGACACCAGAGAGGACCACATTCAAGTAGCTCAATTTATTCCTCAATAAAAGAGGCTCTAACCTCAGCAGCATGAGCTGGATCCCAAGCCTGCCCTTGACCACCACTAGTCTACTACCTCGTGCTGAGCAGCTAGTGATATCCCACCCCCTACTAGTGGCTGCAGTAGCTGCTTTGTCCTATGCAAACAGCTGCCATCTCCCTCTTCCTCTCTCCAGCAAAATCAGCAGTCCCATTCATCCTCCTGCAGTTGCCACAGAGAGGTGATCTGTTTGGGAGCGGTGGTAGAGTGTTTCTAGTTGTGCTGCTGTCAGAAAAGTGAACTACTGCTGCAGCACGGGTAGGAGCAGTGGGCAGTAGGTTTTGCTGGAAGAAGCATAATTTCAGCTCTCTCAGCAGCTGATGACATCCACCTGTCTCTCGTCCCTGGGAAAAGGTGTCAAAGGAGATAGAAATGCAGAGAACAAGGTGGACAAAACTTCCTTAGTATTTTTGCCACTTGCATTGGTAAGTGCTTGGCTGTCGCCACACAGAACAGAATTGACTCAAGAACTTTCACCTAACAAATGCGTTTCTCTTTGAGTCTTTGAAACAGCAGCAATTCCAGCTAGCTTCCTTTTCAGAAATAGCTCTCCTTGTAAAGACCAGCCACATGGGACAGTGATCAGTAACAGGTGATGGCATTTAGAGTTCATATGGTTATCTGGCACAAAGGGAGTCTGGCCTATGACCAGGAATTGTTTGTGCCACGATACATAAGGTACACAATGTTTATGTGAAAGTTTGCTTCCTGCATTGGCTCTGAAGTTTAATACGAACACAGCATTTCCTATAAAACCAAGGTACTTTCAGTTCTGCAGATAAAAGTCTTTGTTCTCTCTCTTCCCCTTGTCATTCTTTTGCTATATTGCGCTTATTCTATTTGCTATCTACTCATCTGAGAAAATGTTAAACTAAATGAAGTAATTCTATTGATTTTGTTGTTTGAATATCTTTTTTGTAGTTTAATAAATTATAGTTGTATCACTTAAGCGCATGTTTGTCGAGGGCTATTCACTATCAGTTGTTTGGAAAAATGTTAAGGGTAAAAGCCTGTATTATGTAGTTAGCCATGCTCCACTATTAACTGAACCATAGTTCACTAATTAGAATCTTAATTCTCATAAATCTGCAAGAAACATAACATTTTAGTCTTTGGTGCAACGTGAAGAGACAGCGTTCTCTTGGAGGTCACGTTAGACTGTACTCACATACGTAGCCTTATAGAACTTGTTTGTTCATATGGTAAGTCTCCAAAGAATTTCCTTGTTTACCACTTTTCTTATCTTCTCAGCAAAAGTACAGAGCACACCCAGTATCTGTGGTTGGCATGAACATTTATGTAAACTTCTCTGTGCTTATAACTGGCCTTCAGCTGGTGCCTATAGCATTGCTACTGAGGCACCATGGAAATTCTGTTCAGGTTGTGCTGTATATCAGGAAGAAATTCCTCTCTCCTAGCCATTAATATCCAGGCTAATATGTTTTTTAATTTTGTAACTTCATCACTATAACAATAGAATATTTTCCATAAATATTTGTGAATGTTTACTAGATGAAATTCAAATGTTTTTTTCTTTTTCACTGTTGCTTGCAGCTGAATGTTGTATGGAAAGAACTGTTTAGGCTCAAAATGTAAGGAATGCCATAAGACAAAACATCCTTTTCTCACCTGAATGACACTTTGCCTTCTAGGATTCCTTCTGAGCATTTTGAAGCTCTTGAGGATTATGAAGTTATATAAATCAAAGCCCACAGATTATTTAAAAAAAAAAAAAAAGGGAAAGGCTCAAGTACTGTAGTAACCTAAACTGTCAAATTTTGTGTGTTACTCCTAAGGAGCATTGTTTGTGTTGAGTTTGGACTCTGTGTTGTGTGAATGACATGCTACTCAAAGCAACTTATTTGAACAAACAAGCAATATTCTACAACAGAGAGTATTCTCTCTCTCTATATATATATACCCTATAGAACATAAAATATTCTATATTATGCCACAATAGAGATGACTGCTTAGTTTTCAAACCTGTCATGATTGCATCTAAGTATTACCCCAAATTTTAAAATCCCCATACAGTGTTACTCATTGTAGACATATTAGAAGATTTCATTTTGTAGCAAGTCTCACTTATTGCTAAAAAGATTCTTCTTCTAAATTCTTTGTGGTTACCAATAAGCAAAAAAAAATGTCTTCAGCAAACTATGTAGAGCAATACATACACAGACCAAGTAGGGTTAAAGTACTAAGCAACATACAATAAGGAGATAAGTTTATCATTTCCGTATGAGATAACTTGAATACTTAAAGGTAACTGGGTAAAAAGCAGTAGTGTTTCAGAACATCTGGGAGGTGTTCAGACTGCAGTGGTAGCAATGTATATATAAAGTCCGTGATTATAAACTACTGGAAACCTCTGCCATACTGCACATACACAGACCTTTTCAAAAGTATTTATTTGATCCTAACCCACTACAAATTGGGAAACTATGGCTGATGAACCCTCCCCAGCATTCAGTGAGAGGAAACTCTGTCTCCTACTGCAAATTCAGACATTTGCAAAGGCAAATTGCCATTTAGGCACCTGAACCAAGGAAGAATTGCAATGATAAATCAGAATGGTTATCATGCCTGTACCTATCATAAAAGCAATTTTTAAAAAATCCCATAAAAAGTTCATTGATAGCTGCTGCAGGTCTACTGACAGTCTCTCAGGTTCTGCTCCACTGATCATAAGCTGTTGGTAACTGATGAAATATGGCACTGGCAGAGGCCCTTGAAGAATGAAATCACATTTGCTCCTTGCCTGCCATAGCTGTGGAAAGCTGTGCCTGTGAGATGAAACTCTAAGAAGCAGTAAAAACATATTCACAAAGTCTGTTCACTTATGAACAATCCTAATGACATGGGAGGCCAAGCTAAGATACTGTGATGTTTGCAGCTGGCAGTAGTGAACATTTATCTGCCACCAGTACTTTATCAAATGAATATTAACTTTTTCCTTCTGTCATTTTGACCTTTTTTTTTTTCCCTCTGTTGCCTTTCTAGGTTTTTAATGACCAACAAGTTCTATGAAGGCTCGGCTAGAAATTGGTCCACTTTAGATTCAGTTGAGATTCTGCAAGATGGAGGAAAGTTTGCTAAATTTAATGTTTCTGTCATCTCTGCTCCTGCAGAGTATTCATTTCATTGTCAGCTGGTGGGAACAAGCGATCTCTATCCTGCAAGGCTGATTCCATCCAACAATGAGGCAAAAAACTGGGATGTTTCCATTTCCAGGTTGCAAGTGAGTACACATTGACATTTCGGAGATAATTCCAAGAATGATTACTTGCTACTGTGGGTGCTGAACGACACACATTCATAATGGCCTCACTTTCTTTGCAGCCTGAGGGAAAATGTAAAAGAAAAGCTGTTCCCCCTAGGTGAGCTATTCAATAAAGGGGTAAAAAAGACGGCAGTCACTGAACAATAAGAACATGAAAGCACAGCTTTGAAAAACAAAAAACTATGAAGTTGTCCACAGAAAAGAAAAACCAATAAAACCAAATGCGCTTAATCAGGCAAAGAATGACTAAGTCCCCATGCCTGTTTAATGAATTGGGCTGCTATTGGAAACATGGGCCTATTAGGTGGGTGGCTTTATGCTGCTTACTTTGTTTTTATTTGATTTCTTTGCACTTTGTTTACCTGGGAAAGTGCAGCTTAGCATGGTTACTGTTTTCAGTGACATAGACTACACTCCTACAGACAAAAACAAAGCACAGTGAAATTAGATTTAATGGAAGGTTTGCCATGGACTTCAATCAGGAGCAATGCTAGGTCCTGCCTGGCCCAGAAGGAAAGCAGTTGTTTTGTTGTTTTTTTTATGAGACATAGATTTTGTGTATATTTAGTGTGGTAGTACAGACTGCATATGTAAGGTGTAGACAATTGCATCTTTATTATTTTGAGCATTGATCTGGACTCTAGTTGTCAAAGATGAGCTAAGCCCATGATAACTGGATACAAATGCTGATATAATTGTATTTCTGATTTCAATAACAAACCAAATCTCAATAATCTGAGTCCAGATTTGACATTTCTGCTTAATCAATGGAAATCTCAAGGGAACAGAATTGGTGCTGTCATTTATTTTCCACAAATTCCAGGATCAAGTTCCACAGTTTTTTTGAGAAGCAACATAAGCAGTACACACCAATGTTGTAAAGGTTCCTCCTGACAGTATTTTTTATGGAAAGGCCTGAGAATACCTGAGCCCACGCAACTGTACTTTGCCTAGTCAGCTCTTTGAAGTTAGATTTTGGCATCACTAGGCTATGAAAGTACATGGGCTATGAAAATACAAAGCATCCACTTACAATGTATTTTTTCCTGGAATTTCTGTGTACGTTGATACTGCTGCCTTCTCAAAGCTTAGAGAGAGGCTTTGCTCCATACTTGGTAGGCATCCTTTCATTGAGGTCTTGATCAAGAGTAAAAGTAGTAGGTTTCACACCATCCTTATTGTTTTGGAGCAGCAGCTGCTTCCACTGTTCAGACAACAGAACTTCCAGTTCCTCTTGGGAAAGACCTTTTTCTCTGATCAAGCCCTGAGCATGAAACACAACCTGAAAAGTCCTGTTCTGATCTGTTGTGTTGCGTGAGAAAACAGAAAGTCACCATTCTGGGCTTGTTTCTAAGTTCTATTTGAACTAGATCATACCTTTCCAGGTATCTTCCACTAATATGTAGTGAAATCTGATTGATCTCAGCATCGTTTTTTGGTTTAGAGTGAGGTTTAGAAACCCCCAAGGTCTTTCGCACAGTGAAAAAAGCACATGGGATGTACTCAGCGGTTGTAGCCAGCACAAAATCTTGTTACTGAAGCTGAGGAACATGATTTTCATGTCAACGATATGCAACAAATTAGAAACCAGGATCCAATCTCAATCTAGCTGGTACAATTGTACTTTGCAATGTTACATCCTGAAAACAGTACCAAAGTATTAAAGGGACATGGCACCTGCACGGTGAAGCCTTGCATAGCTTGTTCCAAGGCAAGGCTGAACCGATGCAGCCTTTTACTTTAGTTCTGGAGCTAGCTCAGTCACTATTACCTGAAGAACCCCTATGGGATGACCATAGTCTAGGATGTCACCACTCATAGCTGTACACAGTACCAAAACTGCTCTGGTTTTGGTGGGGTTTTATGTTGTTTTTGTGGTTGTTACAGGAATGGTTGTTCTACCATGATACCTTTTATCCTTTTGAGGATCCCAGATTTGTCTATGAAGTTAAAGAGGAGGCTGCCACCAAAAGCACTGCTTCTCTTTAGTATGTGTCATTGTGGTTTAGAAGTCCATTTGTTCCCAAGAAAAACTGCCAAAGAATTTAAAACTAAGAATATTAGGACTCTTTGTGGTTAAATATTTCTAAGTTAAAAGATTTGGTGTTCCTTCTGCACTTAAGAGCCATGAACACAACAGATTTTACTCGGAGGCTTTGTCAAAGGTCAAACTCATTCAAAAAAATATTTTCAAAATTAACAGTAAATGCAGACTAGTATAACCAAGACAAATTATGCTTGTCCAAACACTAAAATTAAAACTTCCACAGTGTAAGGGCCTGTATCCAAAAGGCTTTTACATTCATAAAAATTAGAAAATCACATGTAAGTATTTTTAACTTTTCTATAGGCAGAGATGCTGCTAGGAATCACATTCTTATATCCCACCTGGGATCTAACACCCCCACAGGAATGATAAAGCTTCAGAAAAACAATAAAAGAACCCTGCATATACTTCATCTCCCACCTAAAAGTAGACATAGCATTTTAAGAATGTACAATTAAAGCTTTCACCTCGAAGCTTCAATAAGCATAATCCCGCTTCAAAAAAAAAACCCTGCAGGATTGACATAATAAAATTCAGTATTTCTGGCTCTAAATCAGAAGTGTTAAAGCTTTTCTAAAACAAATATACCTGTAAAGTGCTTCAGAGAGTTCTTGTAAATGTAGTAACAAGTATGTATTGTTTTCCAGAATTTTAATCCATTTTTTGAACATAAATTACATAAATCATCACCTGCTTTCTGTTGTGTTTTTTTTTTTTAATTGTAAATAAGTCTTTCAAACTACATTTCATGACTCTTAGTCACATTCTCATCTGTTGTCAAAGCAGTGGCTTAACAAGCAAAGGCTTTGGTAATCTCCTGTATACTCTAAAACTGTGCAAACTGTTATCTAACCCAAAAGCTTATTTTTGCTAATCCTGCTTTAATCAGAAGTCTGACTGCCTATAGTGAAAGCAGGCAATATTTGCAAGTTAGCTACCATGGTCTGACTTGGAAAGATTCTTCTCAGAGGCCCAGAAAAGCTTGAATTGGTAAAATTGTCTTCACCTCCACAGTAAATAAATAGCCCTTAGTTCTGCATAGGATAATAGTTTTATTAATTAACATTCTGGAAGGTATAGACATTGGTCTTAACATGCATGTTACATACACCCTAACTTTAGATGCCTGCCCCATGAATGAATTCAAACCCAGAGTGCTTACTGATGCAGCACAGTATGCAAGCCACAGACTAAGTTTTTTGATGTCTGTACCAGCACCTTTCCTGGGAAGTGCAAACTCTTATTACCACAAAGCTTTCCATTTAGTTTATCATAAAGCATAGAGTAATCAGAGTGGGAACACAGAAGAGTAGAAATCCATGATCTTCTGGTTCCTTGCTTATTGCCTGATGAGGGAAATGATTTACATAAAATAATCCTTTTTTATTTTATCCTATAAAATTTTATAGAAAATAGTCAGTTTTAAGGTCTTATTTCCTTACTGGTGGATTTGTTTGGTGCTTTCCTTACACACCCATTTCAAAGAATCTGTAAATACATAGGAATCCTAGTCTTCATTTTTCTTTATAAAATTATTTAAGAAAGACTCAAAAACACAGATCAGATGATTAATTTTTTCCTTCCTTCATTTTCTTCCACCAGTTAGATTCCCATCCTTCTGAAGGAATCAGTGCTTATGTCATTATGTGCATAGGTTTAGAGGGGGGATTGTCTTCCCTTTCTTCACTATTTTCTAATTCTTTGACTGGTTTTAACAAAATTTTTAGAAGGATAGTGGTCTCAAAGACACTTAGTTTGTTGATACTTTTTGCAAAATTGGTAGCTAGGCCAAGAATACATCCCCAGATTAGTTGTTTTTTTCTGAGGAAAACAATATGGCAGGAGCTCAGCCAGCAGCAGACCTCAAGAATCCAGTCAAAGGAGAGAGATCAAAGATTTTTCTAACTGCTGGAAAAGCTCATGTGGGTTTCATATGTTAATAGACGATGCAGGTCCCACCCCTCAAAGCAAGCCCTTTGTCCTGTTTTGAGTCTCTGATGTCTAAGGAGGGGGGGAGAAGGGTTTCACAACTGTTTTCTCCTTGAACTTTCACTAAAACTCAGCCAAAAAGGTCACCTTCATTAGAGGGATTTTAAAGTAGGTTTCAGGACTTCTGCTTGTCAAGCACTTATTAGCTAAAAATCTCAGGGTGTTTCAACAAATCTCATGATCTGTGGGGGCCTTAAATCTGATGCCTTTGAGTGCTTTGAGTGTCCTGGTTCTTAAGTGGTCATTGCGCTGTACTGATCACACATCCCCGTTGGGACTTTACTTCTAAAAGTAACACAAATTTCTGAAGTGGGAAACCTCCCTCTTGCCAAAAAAAAAAAAACCAACTCAAATTCTGCATCTTTAATTTCCTGGGTGAAAAGGGCACCTGGAAAAATGTTCTGCAGAGGATTTGGTTCTCACTCTGTTTTAATGGGCAGAGCGGGAGTGGTAATTAACAGGTGCGCTTTTTGTAACTACCACACACATCCTGAAAGTAGGGCCTACACTCTGTGTTTACTTGCACTCATCTACCTACCTTTCTTCGTTCTCAGATTCAAGGCTTCAGCATTGAAAACAACCAGTTTTCCTATGCAAGTGACTGTACAGGCTTCTTCACTCCTGGAATCTGGATGGGCTTGGTGACATCTATAGTTCTACTGTGGATCCTGGCCTATGGCATCCATATGATCTTGCAGCTCACAACAAACAGCAGATTTGATGATCCCAAAGGTCCAGCTCTGTCAGTTCCTCAGACAGAATAGCCATGGATTGATTTAATGCTGCTCCAGCTTTTCCTGGTCTGATATTTATGATTTTTATGTCCTTTTACTTCATAATATGTGTAATAATAGTATTTACTTCATAATAACCTAAAAAGATATCATAGCAGAAAGGGGTAATTAAACTACATGTAAAAAGGGTACTTATGCTTGGCAACAATAATAATTCTACTTGTTATTACCATCATTTGTTAATAGCTCTCTGTGTTAAGGGTCTGAGGTGAGGCTGTAGAGGTTATTATTCTAGTTAGCTGTTAGAAAGGCCTGTACAAACTGCCTTCAGATTAACCATTATTGGCAAAGAAAGGATATCCCAACAGAGATAAATGGGAAAGATAAATAACTTATTTGATAGGAAACTATATATTGAAAGTACTGGTCTCTCTAAAGGCTCTTTAGTAAGTATATCACGTTGATGCTACATATTAAGAAAGCTGAACTGCGTCTTGACATTTTTTCTCTCGAGAAAACAGTCCAGAAAAGTACAGAACTAATAAAGTATAAGTTACAAAATAAACGGTCTTCAAAAGTCTTTTCAAAAGACATCTCTTTGTTCAAATGTGGTATCACAAATGAGAATGGATGGATTAAGGCTTATCTTCCCTTTAATATCAGCATATGCCTGTGGGAATTATGTTGGGTAACACTAACTCATATGTTGGTTTTAGCCATGGGCAGCTGATGGAGTTACTAAGCAAGATAGGTCCTTGTCCAAACTGATCACAAAATTGTGTTTGGTGTCGTGGCAATGAATGCAACTTTTCAAGCTCACAACCTAAGAACCAAACAGCATCTTGACAGAGATAAGGTAGTTTTCTTAGCACCCACCTTTTTTCCAGGTATCTTTGGAATAGTTATGAAGTTTGCGTGAAAAAGGGAAAAAAAAACCCAAAAAAAAAAGAAGTCATTAGAAGCACTGTGCTAATGTAGTGTTTAAGTCTGAGCATGTTTATGGTCATCTCAATAATTCCAGAAGCCTGAAAACATTCAGAATGTGCTGGATTTTGCAATTAACCAAAGGTGCTACATCTTCTCATTGGGCAATCTGTTTATGGAATGAATTACTAAATGTTATGAAAAACTAGAAAATAGTAAAAGAGCAATATTGAATTGGTAAAAAATGGTAAAAATAACATTTTCATTCTCTTCTGAAATGTTTTGTTATGACTGCGCAAGTTCTATTAGTAGTTAAAGAACAAAAAATATCATTTTGACAAAATTACAATTGTCACATGAGAAAAATTTTAACTTTTCTGATCCTGATCCACGTCATAGGAAAATGATACAAGAATGATAAAGAATCAGTTCTTTAACTAGACCAACAATAGTTTCTAAAAATGATACAGAGGAAAGACAGAATAAATTCTTTAACTAGACCAACAATAGTTTCTACCCATCATTCCTGGATGTCACATTTTTATTATGCAGTCAAAAAAGTAAATTAAATGCTGTCTGAAGCTATTCCTACCAAATCATTCAATCCTGACCTGGAAAACAAAAAGAAAGCTCACATGTAACTAGCAGAGGTGACTCCTCTGCTGTAATATTTTTCCCAAATGTTTTTGAAAACCTCAAAGAATGCTGGCATTTGATCTACACAAAAATGCTACGTTAGAAAGGCACATTTTCTTTGCAAAAAAACTAGTCGCCAGTAGAGACAACTGGGCTTGTTTTATTAATTCCCCCTTCAAAGCAAGTTACATGAATGTGACATTGAAAATTGACATAACAGTCATGTAACTGATAGCTAGAAGACAGGAAGACTATTACAAAGGGCTTGGTTTGTAGAAGACAGGTTTCTTATGACTTTTATCTAGATTCAACAAAATTTGGAACAGATTTTGTTCAACAGTGACGATATATAGGAACTGAAGAACAGCTTTACAAGGCCAGCTCAGGATCCTGCCTCCAGCAGTGGTAAGAGTATGGCAAGCACGTGGTAGTACTTCCTGCAAATGTTCCACCAGTCTCCACCATTTAAGCTCAGGGACTTCCTCAGCCTCAGAAGTGGTGTCTTTCTATTTAATATCTCTGGGTGTAGCTATAGTTCATTAATTTGTCCAACGTCCCCTTGAGCCTGTGGACTTCCTAGAGCTCACAGTGTCCTGGCTGTAGTGTGGCACTGGGAATACCTGTACCCTCCCTTGCTTGCCTGGGCTGGACTCTGGAGAAGAGGAGGAGGAAACAGAGTCTAATATAGGCTGTACCGTGATGAACAGATAAACCTCTTTCAAAAGAGGCTGGATCAGTTGTTGGAAGAGATGTTTGTTGGATTAGCTTTTTGCTGATGCAGTAAGACTGAAGCCCTCAGAAAAGGGCCAGACTGAACTATCCACCATGTTTGACATTACACATTTCAGGGTGAAGGGGAAGGCCTTTTTTGGGGGAAAACAGCTTTTTCCTTCTACCTTCTCTCACAACGATACCATGAATAACAGGCTAATAGGTCCTGTAAGGGGCATATATTCTGTTTCTGTAGTGAGTTGGGATATCCCTGAGATGGAAAGCTCAAGCCCTGTGTTGTAGCCCTTGATGCGGCAAGGTTATCCTTGTGAGGTCTGTGCTGGGAAAAACAGCAGAAAAGGAAGGGAAGACTACCCATCCTGGGAGCCAGGTGGACTGGGACGACAGCCAGTCCCTCTTAGAGGATGATCAACTCTTCTTTGTCCGCATGTGGTAGGTTGACCATGGCTGGCTGGCAGACACATCCCCAGCAGGTCTGGCCTCTTCTCACAGAGGCCACCACTGCTGCCAACACCTGGACACGGGCACCCAATCCACCACATCAGGGGGCCATGTGTGCTGCTGGAGTCCCTGTGCCATCTTGAACCCTTGCAGCAGCAAATCACACTGCCCTGTGGTCAGAGACAAAGACAACTGCTACCTGATTTCAGTAGGGCTGGATTCCTTGCTTTTAAATAGGGCTGGGCCTCAGGAAATTCTAGCAGGATTTTGCACCCACCTGTGTTTGTTTATCGTGCTGAATAAAGTTAGAAACTTGTCAGGGGCCTTCCAGTTCTGTGTACTGATTTCACAATTCAGCTTAATCACAGGTGTACTTGTTAAAACATGCCTGTTTTGGGAGCAGTTCCAGCCAGAATATTAGCTCTGTCCAGAAGGTGTGAGCCTTTAGGACTTCGCCCAGAGCTCACTAAAGTTATCAGAAGTACTGACTTCGGTGAGTGCTAGCTCGTTTCTCTACCAAGTACAAAATAATTTAATAAAGATGAAGGGGATGATGGCAAAGAGCATAGAAAAGTAGAAGCTTTGGTTTTGCTTTCAGATACATAAATAAATGAAACTTTATCAAGAAAAATAATCACAAAATAACAAAAAACTATGGCACAAGTTGGAAAAAAAGTCTGTTTAACTATGAAAGATCAAGACTAAAACCAAAGAAAACCCAAACCTAAACACAAAAGTCCTGAAGCCATAAGTTAAGGTATTTCCTCAAAAATTCAGCAATGATCATTTGTTGGAGGGGAGAGCTGAGATGGAGCTAGGATCTGAACCTCCTGACCTGATACAGGTTTGCTTTGTGTCCTAGTCCATTGGTTCCTCTGCTTTAAAGTTACTTATTTCACAAACGATGGGGAAACCCAGCAATGACTTACAATGAAACAGAATTATAATAGAAATATTCCAAGAGCAGTATTTTTATGTAGGCAGTAAAGGAAGAGAAGTCATTCCATGTGTCAAAGGAAGACTTGATGAAGTAATTGGCTGATCCTTTCCATCTCAGTGTCTGATAAATAATGAATATGCAAATCTAAATCAGCAGAATTATTAGGCAGTGTTTAGGCATTAGAAGAGTCAGTAATTATTTCAGTGCAAGCTGGGGTCTAGCAGGGAAAACTAGAGATGCTGAAAACAAGGAATGACCATGAGAAGCTAACTCCTAAGACAGAGATACAAGAAGAAGCCTCAATGTTGGATACTGGTCACTGCTGGCAAAAACCTAGCAGGAGTCTCAGCCTGTGGTGATGACCATGGGGGCAAGTGCAGTGATAATCTTATCCTTACATTGAACAAGACGTGTAAGAGGGGCACGGACTTGTTTTCCTGCCAGCTGTTTTTTCTGTTGCATCCTGTGGTGGGCTGACCTTGGCTGGTTGCCAGATGCCCTCTAGGCTGCTTTCTCATTCCTCCTCCTCCTCCTCCTCCTCCTCAACAGGACAGGGGGAGAAAATAAGATGCAGAAGCTTGTAGGTCAAAATAAAGACAGGGACACCACTTACCAGTCACCATCACGGACAAAACAGACTTAAGGAAGATTAATTTATTGCCAATTAAAATAGGTTGGATAGTGAGAAACAAAAGCAAAATTAAAACAACACCTTCAGTCTGCTCAAATCCCAAAAAATCCTGTGGTGTCTAATATCTTCCAGTACAGAAAGGTGATCTTCTTCAGTTTGCTAATAGAGGTTCTCCTCTCAGGTTGGTCAGTTCCCTATCAAAACTTAATGCAAAATCACGGACAAAAGAGCTGTTTCTTCAGAACTCAGATTTCTAAAGGCTTAAAAATTATTAAAGTGCGGGGGGAGGGTGGAAGAAAGAAATGATATCTTGCCAAGGGGTGGTTCCCTAAGTAAGCAGTCTCTCACTTCCACAATGTGGGACGGTGTCTTTCTTAGTCGTCCTACCTGTGTGGGAGGAAAGGAGACTTACAACAGTGACTGAGCTGAAGAGCAGATCATCTGCTATTGATGTCCCACAAGTGAAGTAGCTTCCTTATCTTCACAGCTTTTTGAATGCCTCCTGTTTGAACACAGGTTCCCTGCTCCAGTTTGGCTGGATTTCTGTATAACACCCGGACCTGGTACGTTCTTGAATTATTATAGTTGAACTTAGTTTCATGTATCATTCGCTATTGCCATGGTAGTTTACTGAATGATCATAGAATCATAGAATTATATCTTTTCTGCTTTGCAAATGGCAATGTGGGTGTCTAGTGGGAGAGTGGGAAACCCATTTCAAGTCTGTCTTAATACTCCTTTAACTAGTTGTGAGGAAGTAAAATAAAATGAAGGGTGTACAGACACCATGACATCATATGCAATTTCCTTTACTTAATGAAAACTGTGCAAAAATAATGTTTGCAACATGAAAAAAACAGCAAGTGCTTTCATAAAAGTACTCTTGTAAGGCAGATCATTTAAGGGCTTTCTGATGTAATGTTTGAATTGTAATTTCGTGTATCCTATTTTTTGTGGGTAAATATGGATACATATGGATAGTAGAGTGATCAATTTAACTATTTATCAGGTATCTTTCACTAAAACATACTGGCATGATAGGAGATATTACTATCCCTGTCTACTCTGCCTTTCATTCATGTATACCTGTGCCTCAGCTGTTCATTAAGTTCACGCTGGTGTGCTCTCTTTTTCCACCAAGGATGTAATATATCAGATTTTGCAGTAGAGTGGCTGAGATGCAGGTGCTTGTCTGGGTCTGTCATTCCTGCCACGGAGTAATAAAATCCTGGCAGAGGAGCAAAGCAGATAGCTGCAAACACTGATGTCTCAACACATTACTGTGATATTGGGGAAGGATTTTTATTATAGCTGTCAAAAGGGGAAACCAAAGCATGCAAGGAGCCACGTGCCTTGTCAGGGTCAAAGACCCCTGCCAATAGCCTGAGAGGCAGGACTCGCTCCACTTTGAGCAGTGTGTTTTCTGTCTCTGCGTGCCTGAACACAGTTCAGCTCATAACATATGTTAGGGCAAGCTCAGGAGTGTTCTGTTTCATATCCTGCTAGAAAGACCCCTAACAGCTGTCTGTGGCAAAAGATACCTAGGGGGCACCAAGATCCAGCTGTGGCCTTTTTCTCTCACTTTGTGTCTTCAGACTGCAATTGAACAGGAATGTCCCAGGCCCCCAATGGTCTCAACTCTTCTCTTTAACGATAAAGAGGAAAAAGAAATGTGGAAGAGGAGAGGCAATGGGGATCATCCTCTTTTCCTCAATATACAGTGAGAGTCCTTGCACTTCTGAGTGGACACCAGAGCCCTACACCCCAATGGAAAGGCAAGGGTGGCAACAAAGGGCCCTGCCACTGCTGGTGAAGGTGTGCACATCTGCATGATCATGGCCTGTCTTGGAAGGTCCTCCAGGTCTTCAACACTCTCTCCCAGAACCACTCTTTTGGGTCTGTTTGCAAACTAAGGCAGCAGCCCCCACTTTGGCTGCCCTCCAGAAACTCTGAGGTGGCTAAAAGTGAGTGGGAGGAGGGAGCCCTGCAGCTACACTGCATTTATCTTACCACGTGGACCCCAGAATGTTTGCAACAGGCAGTCGAATTCTGAATGGAAAAATCTGAGGCTTCATCTGTCTCTTTATAACTAACTAGTATTTCAGTTACAAAATAGATGGTTTGCTTTTGCTTGTAGAGCTTTCATGGATGTGTACTTATACAGCAAGAGTGGAGCAGTTGCATTAGTTTTCATTTATTTAGTTTTTCGCAGAAGATTTTGTGGGTATACTGGTTGGTTCTGAGGTCAGAATTTAGACCTTAATGCCTCACTGCTACCAGGTTGTGTGGTCTAACAGAGATTAACAGATACCTAAATGGAGAGAAATTACTGTGGGGACTTTTTGTTTGGTTTGGGTTTTTTTTTTTTGTTTGCCTTAAATAGCAAAAAAAAATAAATATCTGTATTGGATATATTAGGGACTTTAAAGTTTGCTCATGTTCTGACATAATTTGAACCCATTTCTGCTGTAATTGCTTTTGTAGCACTCAAGTTCAAGGGGGCAGAAAGGGTTTAGTGGTCACAGACTGTTGGGCTGAGCACACTTCTGGCAACAGATAAATAAGCTAAAGATTAATGATCAGTGTTCTTAGTTGTAATATGTGAAACTCTTCCCTGGATAAAACTGGTGTCTAAGAATTAAGAAAGACATAAGGTTTTGCCTAATGAATGACTATTTTCTGTTTGTTATGAAACTCTTGGTTAACACGTGAGCTAGTTACTTTTACCACATTACCTTATCGGAAAGGTGAAGGACTCCTTCAGTAGGGTCATTGTTTTCATCTGGAATAACCAAAGGTTTCACTTCAAAGATTCAGTACAATTGCATGTTACTCATTAAGTAAAATCTACATCTTGTCTAATCAGCAGTGTATGTGTCTGCCACAAATCCAGGGCTGGATTCAGCTGCTGTGCAATGGGACTTTTGTTCTAAAAGCTGTTTATGGTGAGGTCATTGCTGTGTCTGGAAATTACACAGTGATCAAAATTATGTCTTATGTGTTCCTCTTCTTTGATACTGTAATATATTGGGCCTCCTGTGTTAGCGCAGAGCTTCAGCTGCAATATAATCTGTACTCCAGCCCTTTGCACATTTTGTAGGAAAGGAAGTCTAAAGGGCTCTTACAGCAGATAAGTTTTTATTATCTGTTATTAGTGTTCTAAGGGGAAATAATTTCATTATTGTCATTACATGTTATTATTTTAGTGTATTTGGAAAGAGGATGGTCTTCTGCCTTTAAGCACTGTCTGATTTTAAACAATTACCCATTAGATACTTCCTATCCTGTTAAGGAACTTAGTAACCTTGCTCTACTGGTGGTGCCATGGTGGTAATCACTTCATACCAGATACTAATATGAGCCTCTGATACAGAAAGGGACTCCAAATCAAAATGTATTCATGGAAATTGCTTCATGTGTATGGGAAGACTGCAGCTTTTTGACAGAACATCACCTCTATTTGCTGGCGTGCTACAGCATGGTGTGAAATTGTCTATTAAGTGAAGAACACAGCTTATATCTGAGATGACACTGGTTGTGTAGGCCATACGGTTTGGCCAAGACACTAAAATTAGCACTTTGCCCCCCAAACCTGGAGGATTGATGAGAAAATTATACATATTTATGTCTCACTCCTCTGCAGTGTGGTGCTCCCACCAGCTTTCAGAAACACTGCTCCTCCAGTGCCACTCACCACTGGAGCTCCCAGCAACAGCCACCCGGTCCGCTGATCTCACTGACTGAGCCTGACCTTGCTTAGTTTGTTCAGTCCTAGCCAAGGTGGTTAGGACTGGAGATCATGAGTCATTGCCTAATTTTTCTAAAGTTCAATTTTTATAAGCTCGCCAAAAGCATAAGCAACCCAGAACCCACTTCTGCTCAAAAACATTTTAGACAAAAAGCTGAAAGAATCAATAGTCAAGGGCCAAACCTTGTCTCCTTCTGATGAACAGAGCTGTACTTGCTCACATCTAGGTAAATTCAACTTAGAAACTAGAAAATGGAGGAATGAAAAAAAATTTTCCTTCTTATATGCAGCAGATCTAGAATGAGATTGGAAGACCTGCACAGCATGCAGGGCTTCTGTATAAATCTGTGAAGTGCTGCAAAAGTTTTAATAAGAAACCTGTTAAGAAGATGAAATTTCTTTCTTTTTCCCAGTTTTCTTCCTGTGGGGAATAATACATAAATAGGAGAAAATAGCAGCTGCTTTAAAATGTCAGGAATGTTTCTGTCACCATAAACTTTGTTCAGTAGGAAAGCGTATATTGTGAAAAACAATATGCAAACAGATTTTTCTCCAAGTTAAGCCTTTATTCTGAGAAAGGATCTGCTTCTATGGAAAAAGTTTTCCTGTTCACTCACTCTGAACACATGAGGCAGGGAAAACAAACACCTCAGTCCACTCCCTTACAGACTGTGGGCCCACTTGCCTCATGCCATCTTGCTTTTTAGGGACGGGGGAAGCAAAGTGTCCAGCTCTTCCTTCTCTGTCCTTGCAAGCAGTGGGCACAGCAGCAGTGTCTATGTTCTCCTGAATGCAAGGAGTGTTTCTGAAAAGCACGTCATTAGCCCTCCTCTCCGAAAGAAGACAGTATATTCCTGCTCCCAGCTAGGCACAAGTGGTTTGGCAGCTGAATATTGAACCTTCTGTTGTTTCATCCCTTTTGCCCATGGGGCTATGTTGTCCACCTGGATGTCTGACTTCACACTTTGCCTGATTTGAAGCTCACCTTGTTTCCCTTTTTCTTCATGCTTGCAATGGACCTGTTTGCTGGTGAACAGCAGAAGTGAGATGTGACCTGATCTGATTTGGAAATACTGTGAAGTCCGAAACTCCAAAATGTCCCCGTTCTGCCCACACACAAGGCAGCACTTTCTAGCTGGTCCTTCCTGTTGGGTGACCCAATTGCTTGGAGCTGAGCTTAACACTTAAAAGCAAATGCAATACATATCTGAGAGCAGCACAAGTACCATTTGTGGTCCTTTGCAGAGGGAAAAGCTGCTTATTTGTTTAGGAAATAGAGGCTATCATGCTTAACTTGTGATATTTCAGTCACTTCCATGGCAACAGGCTCAGCGAGAACAAAGCAGGACTTCACCAGATCACGTAACAGCTTGAAAGCAGAAGAGAGAACATTTTACATAGCGACACTGTGAAGTTTCCTTTAACTTTTGAATTTTACCTCTGTTAGTTAACTGTTGATTTAATCAGTGAAGTAATTGCTGTACTGCCAAGCAGCTATGAACAAATTGGCATTGATTTCTTTCAGCTGTCAGGCACCCCTTGTTTCTGTAATGACAGGGGATGTGTCAGCACAGTGTGGTGTCCCTCTCCCCCTCTGCTCCAGGATAATACATGCTATTCGGCAGATGCCCTGTGATGATAATTGTATTTAAGGGGCAGCATGAGTTAGAAACAAGGGCCTGGTTCAAAGGTATTGGAATTTTTCCATCTTCTTCTGCGGGCTTCAGATTTGGCCTGATCTTAGAAACGTGGCATAGCTCCTTGCACAGTGTACTGAGTAAGAGGTCACAAAGCACGTGGCTGAGTGACGGGACTGTGAACCTCCTGTGTTTAAAGGCAAAACCTTCATGTTCCCGGTCTGAATTAGATCTGGTCGCTGGGATTTTAATCCCCTCTCTGCAAGCAGGGAGAGGGAGAGACTGCTTTATCCGTTGGGTCCTTGTGTTATGAGCATCACTTGCTCCGTTTCCTTGGGCTGGCTCACGCAGGTAGCGCCAGAGAGGGCTACGCTGCCCACGTGCCAAAGGGCTTATTGTTAGACTGCAGGAAAGGGAGGATTATTAAATTATTAATTATTAAATTATTAAATGGAGCAGCTGAAAGAGAAACAAATGCATGCCATGTCATTAACAAAGTCTCCTCTCATAAATCTCTCGTGAACATATCAGAAATTGCTGTTGCAATATGATGTGCAAAACCAACAAAAAGCATGAAAGGCAACGGGGTTTGTTTTTAACTTCAAATGCAAATGGCGGCAGATGAGTCAATTATGATGCAAGTAACTGGTTAAGTAGCTCTATAAGCTTGAACTTTTAAAACTTTAATTAAGTTTATTGCTAGAAGTGTACCAGTTAGATAAATCAATTATTGTTGAAGAGTATTTCTGTCATATCTCTGACAGCATAGCCTTCACCCTGAGTGGAACAAGAAGTAGTCAGTGGGATGTGGTCATTTTTTAGCAGACAAAGTAGGGACTGTCAGATTGCAGTGAGACTTTTGATTGTTGAAATGAATGAAGTGCTCGCCAGCTGTGTTAGCCAAACCATTTTTCACTTTTTCTAGTTGACATTCAGACATTTCAGCTCTGTGACTTATCCTTCTGCATTTGCCACCACCCAGCCCTTGTATAACCTGGTACTTGCCCCACCAACCTGCCACAACCCTTTTCTAAGGCGGCTTTAGGAGTAAATAAAAGGACTTTTATTGTGTCATGAGCAGGACTAGGGAAGCGATCATCCTCCTGTACTCGGCACTGGTGAGGCCCCACCTCTAGTACTCTGTTCAGTTTTGGGCCCCTCAGTACAAGAAGGACACCGAGGTGTTGGAGTGTGTCCAGAGAAGGGCTACACAGCTGGTGAGGGTCTGGAGGACAAGCCTTATGAGGAACAACTGAAGGAACTGGAGTTGTTTAGCCTGGAGAAGAGGAGGCTGAGGGGAGACCTTATCACCCTCTACAACTACCTGAAAGGAGGTTGTAGAGAGGTGGGGGCTGACCTCTTCTCCCTGGTGAAAAGTGATAGGACGAGGGGAAATGGATTCAAGTTACGTCAGGAGAGGTTTAGACTGGATATTAGGAAAGATTTTTTCACTGAAAGGGTTATTAAACATTGGAATAGGCTGCCCAAGGAGGTGGTGGATTTGCCATCCCTGGAGGTGTTTAAAAAAACAGTAGATTTGGTACTTAGGGACATGGTTTAGAGGTGACTTTGTCAGGGTAGGTTGATGGTTGGACTTGATGATCCTCAAGGTCCCTTCCAACCTTAGCAATTCTATGATTCTATGACTTGCTGGTCCTCAAAAACTCTCTATGTAAGCATGTAATTTTATACCCTGACTTGACCAGCCTCAGTTTATTCAGTAGAAGACACATGATAAGGTGTGGAGATCTCATTCCTATTGCAGACAATTCCCATTGTACTCCAATGTAATGTTTGGTCCAGCATGGAGGTAGGTGTCACTGACAGGTGTTGACATGTAAGTGTGGTTTGATGTTCATCTCTTTGCATTAGTATTCCGTATTGCTTTTCTAATTTGCTCTGTATGAATCAGACACTTGAGATAAAATGCTTCATCCTTAGGTTTTCTAGATCTTAAAATATGAATCTGCTAAATATAATTATTCACAGACAATGTTTGCAAGTACATCAGGAAGGATTGGAATGAGGAGGAAAAACTACCTAGAGGTTAGAACTGGGGAAATCCATTTTTATTCTGACTGTCATTTAGTCTACTGACAGTCTGCAATATGTCATTTAGTGCTAAATCATCAATTTCAAATTTTGGATGCAATTTTATGATACCTGCAGTTGGAATTTAGACGAAGAGTTGAGGTAAAGGCCTTCAAACACCAGTCTGGTTAATAAAAGCAGATGTTATCCAATGCAGCAAATATTATGGTAGTTCCACCTAAACTTTCAGAGACTGGAAATTAACTCTATTGAAAGCAAACTCCCCCTAACAAACATGGATGCACTTTCAATTACAGGCTTCTTTCAAAAATTCAGACCTTCCTCTCAATGTGCATCACTTTCTGCTTCAGTAAAATGGTGAATCACTGAGAAGTGTGATGAGATCATAGGATCATGTAATAGTTTGGGTTGGAAGGGACCTTTAAAGATCATCTAGTCCAATCTTCCCAGCAATGAGCAGGGACATCTTAAAATAGATCAGGTTGCTCAGAGCCCTGTCCAAACTGACCTTGAATGTTTCCACAGATGGAGTATCTACCACCTCTCTGGGCAACCCATGCCAGTGTTTCACCACTCTCATTGTAAAAAAATTCTTCCTTGTCCCTAGTCTAAATCTACCCTCTTTTAGTTTAAAGCCATTACCTCTTGTCCGATTGCAAAAAGTTTGTCCCCATCTTTCCTGTAGGCCCTGTTTAAGCACTGGAAGGACCACAGTAAGGTCTCTCCAGAGCCCTCCCTTCTCTAGGCTGAATAACCCCAAGTCTTTCAGCCTGTCCTCATAGGAGAGGTGCTCCAGCCCTCTGATCATCTTCGTGACCCTCCTTTGGACCCACTGCAGCAGGTCCATGTTGTTCTTACTCTGGGGGCCCAAGAGCTGGACACAGTACTCCAGGCAGGGTCTCACTAGAGCAGAATAGAGGGGCAGAATCACCTCCCTCACTCTGCTGGCCATGCTTCTTTTGATGCAGCCCAGGATATGGTTGGCCTTCTGGGCTGCAAGTGCGCATTGCCGGCTCATGTCCAGCTTTTCACCCACAGTACCCTCAAGTCCTTCTCCTCAGGGCTACTCTCAATCCCTTCATCCCCAAGCCTGTATTGATACCAGGGGTGATGCTCAGGTAACTGATGCAGGTGCAACTGCAAAGTTTTTTATTATTCTTTTGATAGCTTAACAACCACTTTTTCAGGTAAAGGATCTGAACCATTATTTCCTTTGTGCCAGCGAAATAGCATTCGTTTAAAATAAACTGGAAAAGTAGATTTTTTTTTATTTTAGATTAAATGGTACTTAGATTCGTGACAGCTGTCCTAATTTTCCCCTCAGTTATTGTAGAGGTAAAGCAAGATTTATTTCACTGAAGTAAACGAAAAGAAACTTTTAATATTATTTTTGATGTTTTATTGCTTTGCAGGTTTAGATTTTTTTTTCTTTCTTTTCAAGATAAAGAGAACTTTTCAAGTTAGAAGGAAACTAGACATTAAACCCTCAGTGCAATGTGCCTACAGTTTCAGTTTGAGCCTTGTAGGACAGACTTTAATAGAAATAATTTAGCCCACAGATGAGGCTGATTTAAAAAAAAAAAAAAAGCCCCCAAAAGAACATAAACCTTGATCCTAATTCATTTAGCTAATTTACTTCGATGGATTTAATAACTTATATCCTGTTCTGTAGTGGTATCTAAGTTGAACATTTCTCTGGAGGGAAGAGGTTTTCTAGCTTGGTTTGCTGGTGAGAATTAAATAGTTGGAAAAAAGGATTCCCAAAATTCAAAGGAATCTGTAGCAAGTTACATCCTTGTTTGTGTTTCAATATGAAAGTACTTGGAAGCAATGTATCCTGGTTGTTGGGGTTTTTTTGTTGTCCCCTCCCCCAGCTTTTTTACCTGTTCTTGAGAAGCAGAGCAAGCCTTGAAAGTTCTTCACAAAATGATAATTCTGTCTGCTTTTGTTTGTGGGTATTTGCATCCAGATGCTCCCGGAAAGCATCTGGGAAGGGCAAGTGCCCTGAACTTCAAATGGTTGGTAAATACTGACATTTTATACTCAATCAGTATTTATTCAGTTAAATACGTAGACTATTTTATGGAAATTTTGGGAACCCAATTCTCTCACTGTGGTTTTCCTTGTCAGTTTAACCCCCACACTCAGTAAGTACCTGTAACAGAATCAGACCCTCAGACATCTAACACGCATCATTTCCTCGCAATTTGCTGCGAGGAAAGAAACATTCTGACTCTTTAACAGTGTATGAACTGAAAAGAATGAGGAGAAGCTTTGTAAACAGTATTTTATTCAAAAGGTTTTTAAAAGTTCTAAGTGGAAGAAGTGAGACGTGTGGGAGACCTCGGCTGGTCCGAGGGATCAAAATACAAGTTTAACACTGACCCTGAACAGATACCCGTGTACCCTTGAGGAGACAGAAGAATCCTGAGAAGATCTGAGCAAACAGGATAAGGGGTGGCAAACATCCTGGCTTTTCCCAGAGCATGAACAGCACGTGATCAACAATGGTATTGGCTGGATGGTGCGTGATGTGAGAGTGGATTGGGCAAAAGTAGAATGTTAGAATATATGCACAGATAAGCAACCAGCTAAGAGGATATAAAAGAGCACTGCTTGTAAAATAAAGGAGGACGATTGCTGTAACTGGATATTGAGTGTCGTGTCCATCTCTACAGCGACACACATGTAATCCTTTACTCTTCCTGCAGGAGAAGTCCATGCTTCTCCTTCAACCACCCACGGAGCGAGTAACCCTTCAAGCCCAGTAAACATTAGAACCTCAGCTGTATGATGTTAATTTTTATATTTCATTATCTGAGGAATGAATGAAAATTAATAGAATGTTTTTATACCCAGCTCAGAAACAAATGACCCAGAGGCTTCGATTTCTTGTGAAGCCTGGAGAATTTCAACAAATCAGTGAAGCGGAGTACTTTGAAAAGCCAATTTTGAAAACTTCCCCCTTCCTCCTGAAGTAATACTGTTTGCCTGGCTGCGACACAAATCTCACTGTGGTGAAATGAGTCGAGCTGTGAGGACTGCATCCTGTTAAGCAGAGAAAGGAGCCATTCTTAATTATGATTTTTCTGTAGGTCAGTCTGCCAGCAAGCCCACTGAGAAGCAGATAGAAAGGAAAGACAGAGCAGAGAGAGAGAAATGATAACATGCACCAAAAGTGAGATGAAAAGAGGAGGGGCAAGCAAAGAAAACACTGCAAAATCTCATTCTTCCTCTGAAAAAGCTGCTTCAGATATTGTGAACAAGGGACTGTTGATAGGAAAGGCTCAGCTCCCCTGGCCAGAAGAAGGAAAGTTGAATACATGTAACAACTAGAGCTGAATGAATACTATGAATAGTCATTCACCTTCTAAATGGTTTTGCTTTGACTGCATTTGTGCCATCTTTTTTATTTGGTGGTGGTGGATATTCTACTGAGCTTGTTGTAAAGAGTGACTACTAATTGATTAATGTAAACTCCTTGGATATATGTATGAGATTTAATAGTAACATACTAATAATTCAAAATCTTTAGCAAAGGAGATATCAACAAACATAAGGTACATTCCCCCCCCCCCCAAAAAAAAAAAAAAAATATCCTTATTCCTTTCCTTTGGGGTGTGATAAGACACACAGAAATATATATTAGTGAAGATTGCTGAAAAGTTTTGACAAAGAAATCTTTCCTGGTTTGCACTAACAGAGCACTGTGTAGTCCATAAATAATCTTACCAAACCCTGCCTTAAGTGGTAAATGTTTTATATTTATAAAGGTTTGAAAGTTTACTACCATTCAAATTCTACTGACCTTTACAACAGCAGAGTTTACGAGAAAGTTTGAGTATTAAAAATAGCTGTTCATGTTGCTGTTGTAACTTTGAACTTTATCACACTTATGTTACAAATGCAGCACGTGCTTTCTATAATATATGGTTTTACTGCAGTGCATTGACAGCCTGTTGATCTGCTGCTCTCTGTAAGAAACATCTGTCAAATCGTGCTACAGCAAACAATGAAGAACCACTGCAAAGAGCAACCTTGGCAAAAAAATAATGTAAAGGCAAAATTAGTTAAAATAAAGTGAATTAGCACCAAATTAGGGAATCCTGTGTACTGATTTTTGAAACTCAGTTAAGAAGAACACGGTGTGTATATTCAATTACACTCAGCTATAACTCACCGCGCTGCCTGAATTTGACATAGCCACTGTGTGCGACACGTTGATTACTAGCTGTAAACCAAATATGTTCAGCTACAGAGATTAGTCAACATCAATTTGCATTAGGTAAGGAGGTTAATTCCTAATTATTATATTTATAGTTCCATTGCTTGCAGTATCGATAACAGAGGGCGTAGCCTCAAGAAGAATGTTGCTTTGCAGCTTAGCCTATTCAAATCTTGATTTTTAATTTTTTTTTTATTATGGGATGGGCCTTAATTGCAATGGTCAGACCCACAAGACCGCCTCTGCAGCTGCTTTTCTGAAAGTTTGGTGACGTGGTTCAGACTCAGGATAAAATATCAGCCTTTTGGGAGTTTGTTCGCAGGGAACAGGGCTGATGTGCGTCACCCCTGTGTGCGCAGAAGATGCATGGGCACGGGGACTCCTGTCCTTTCTGCCTGCACCAGTGGGCTCCACATGGCCCCACGTGGCCCCTGCGGCCACCTGTCCCTGCTGCAGGTAGCCAAGTGCTTCAGGCTCTGGGGAGCTGGAGCAGGACCTCAGCCAGGGCACGAAGCAGACTGCTGAGGTGACCAAAATGTGGCAGTGACGGGACAGCCCTGGTGATGCTGCCTGCTCTCTCTGTGTGTCTTCCAGAGCTGGGTTTGCTGTGTGGCCTGCCAAGAGAGAAGACAAGTGAGGAAGATATTCGCAGGGTTAGTGGTTTTTAATGGAGCTGTTGACAGTATGGTTCCCTTTCCTTCCAAGGCTGAACAGCAGGGTCTAACTAATCTCATCCTGAGTGCTGGCCACCAAAAAGCCATTTGGTCCACATAGTCGAGAAGCCTTGAGCCAGGCAGATTTGACATTGGGTTTGTTAGTACTGATGTTTTCATGCTGATCCTTTAAATAGAAACTAGGTCAGCTGCAGCTGACTGGAAAGAAGGCAAGATGGGACAAATTGATCCCAAGCGAGCGAGCGTGCCAAGGGACAGGGAAGGTTCAAGAGCCAGCAGGGAGAGGGAGTGAGGGAGCAGGACACGGAGCTGGGAACTTGCGACTTGGAGACAGGAACCACTGGAAGGAGAAGTGAGCAGCCAGCCAGCCCCTGCCAGGGCCAGAGGGAAGCCTCTCCAGAGGCAGAATTTACTGTGGTCAGGAAACCACAAAACTAGCTAAACCAAGCCCAGAATAAAGGACTGAGTTGGAGAGGGGGAGCTATGTATAAAAAAATACTGTTCATAAATCAAATATTATTAGTATCTTACCTAGTTGATTTTTTTCTTTTCTTTTCTTTTTTTTTTTTTTTGTGGGGGGGGTTTGTTGTTTGGGGTTTGTTTTTTTTTTTTATTGTTATGTTTTAAAGCCACCTGGTTGCCTTTGAGGAGCCCTATAAGGAAGTGGTCTAGGGAGGGGACTTCAGAGTTGTGGACAGCTTTCAGTCTCATCACCCAGCTGTGGCCAGCTATTCCCCAGCCCCAGCAACACGAACTTGAGCCTGGCTGAAGACCAAATTGTTATAATACAGAGAATTCCTCTCCTTGGTTGCTTTGCAACCAGCAGCAGCAAGTTTCCTGTTGTTAGATCACCCTGACACTGCTGCAAAGGAATGTGGAGGCATTGAACCTTGTCACAGAGGAATTTGCAAACTGCTTGATTAGGCAGAAGACACTTTCCAGAATCTGACAGAAACTCTCATTAACTCCCCCATTGTCGTTCTGCAGAATACCTGGGGAAAGGGGTGTGTGTCTGCATAAATATATCCTGTAAGAGAGAGCTGTTATGACCACCCTTAGCGTGTTTGGCTGTAGTGGGTTAGCAGCACCTATGGTCTGTATGTAGCTAGAGCACAAGGACCCTAAACGAAACGGGACCCCATTTGGTGGATGCCGTTAACACACACAGAGCAGAAAACTCTATTGCAAAGTGTCTCGGCCTCAGCAGTGAGAAGAGACAGATCTGGTTTCGGAACCCACAGGTCAGGCTACCGTCCCTCCTCGGGACCAGGGCCGCAGAGTTGGCTGCCACTGCCTGCTTGCAGCTGTGGGCAGGCGAGAGGAATTTGGCTGTTCGGGCAATGATTGCTGTGAACTAGCAGTTGCCACTCCTCATGGAAAAGCAGCGAGCTCAGTGGAGGTGTCCCGTAGGAAAAACCAAGGTGCAGGATGAGGCAGCGTTGAGCTGTGCCAATCTGAATACAAGAGACAGAAAAAAGGGAGGTGTATTGCCCCGTCTGGGCAGGGGTGGGGGGGAGAGTCTGTGTGTAAAATTAGAGAACCCCAATGGTTGATACAGTGCCAGAGCTGGGAATGTAATTCTTGTTTTCAAGAAGCGTTTGCTTTGTATTGAACAAGTAGGTATGTTATAGTGAGATTTTGTAGGAAACAACATTTTTCAGAACATAAGGGAAGTCAACCAGGGATGGTAACGGTGTTTTTTTTCCCATGAAAGTTCCTGCGTCACACAACAGGGAAGGAAAGAAAAGGTTAATTTCATTGAAATGCTGACAATTTGTTTAAAGTGTATCCAACACTAGGCCAAAAAGTTCTTTTAAGCTACTGCTGTTCAGTTTGCTTTGTAAGAATCCAGCCCTTGAGAGCCCAGAGCTGCTGTGCCTCGCTGCCCAGCAGCACACACAAATGCAATCTTTTTTCCTGAACTGTTTGTTTCTGCCTTCTTCATGGGTAAAGTCATAATCCCTCAGGATAAATTTTAGAAAAAATGAGTCTGTCCTGAAAAAGTTACTATTTTTTTTATTATTATTCCACTATGGCTGGATGATTCTTTTTTAATTGGGGGGGGTAGGGTGGTGGCACAGGGGGGTTGGACTGGGACGAGAAAATAATCCAAGTTTTAATTTGGAAGAACCAGAAACACAGGAAGCTTGCAGGGATATCTGGAGCTCATTCCTGCAATCTGAACCTGTAAATGTTTTACAGACCTATATATGTAAATTGGCTGATAGTTAATCTTTGCAAAGATTAAGAGTAAAGGTAGTGACCTGAAGCCAAGTTAGAAGGTACAGTGATTAACATGTCTCCATAACTAATTTCAGTAGGGAATTCCAGACTGCCATACTTTACATATTTTTGGAGTTGTATATCTCTCCTCCTTCTCCCTATTTTCTTGGGAATTTGAAATATGTAGCTAATGAAGCCTTTCATATAAATGTAAAGAAATACTGTTTATTTGTAAGACATAAAAGACATTTTTGTTTTCTGACCTGTTTTTTGTCACTTTCTTCCTGATTTACATCCACTGGACCTGGTGATTTAACTTCCCTGACCTAAGCAGATCCTTGAGTGGATCACTGGAGTGGGTCAGTAGAGCTCGCCGAGGCAGGCTGTCTCCAGTTCACAGGAGCTCTTAGTATAAAAACTTACCTTTGTTTTGAATCAGATTGAAACTAGATTAAAAGCAAAAAATAATCTTGTGGGTTAGTAATTTAAGAGGGGGGAACTCATCTTTCTGAGGCATGAGGTGTTTCCAAAATTTAGTTGTCCAGCTGGCATCAGTAGCTGCTGCTGGGAATGTAGTCTGGCTGCCTGAACAAGTTTCTGTGCATCACTGTTACTGATGTGGCAAGACCTAAAGCATACAGTTGTTCATTCCTGCTTCGTATCTGCTGCACAAAGGTAATAGCTGACATGCTGTAAATCCACCTCCTAAATTTTGTTGAAATCATTTGCTGGAGAAGCCTTGCCCTGATGTACACTTGTGCGAGCCCATCGACCCCGGAGGCTGGAGGCTGAGCCTCGCCTGACTGAGCTGGCAGGGAGCTGGGAGCTCCAGGGCTCTGTTGGGGGACCAATTTCTGCAGAATTCTGCTGGAGGCTCAATGAAAATTCATTGCCAGGTCTGAGAGGCTTCTGCAGAATGTTTCCAGGTGTTGGATCGGGGATGTCCAATAAAACAGCATGTCTCAGAAGTCGTAGCCCTACTCCTATCGCTTTCTTACCCTTCGCCATTTCTGTAGGAAATCATCATGGTTTCTATCCTTTCTTCCATCATAGTCAGCTCTTGAGGAAATGTGAATATCCTCCAAGACTGCAGTATAACCGAACAGATTTGTTATTTATTAGGTGCCCACAGTGTACTGAGAAGTCTTGTTGGCTTCAAAGGATGACATAGGTAGGCTTTAAATGAGTAATTGCTGAAGACCTGGAAAGCACACACAGGGCAAAAAAGCTCTTAAAATATCTTAAGATCCTAAGTACAGGCTCAGAATTACTTCTAATAACAAAGTAATGGCATCTTTCTGTAGTTTTTACATAGCCTCTTAGGTACAATTAAGAAGAATTCTGAGTCTTTCCACAAAAATAGCATGGTCTTACAATATTAATTTACAGCTTGCTTTGAACATGAAATAAGTAATTACTCCAGAACAAAGGAGAAGGTGGTGGGTGCTAGCCAAAACTCATGATTCGTCCCCCCAATCTTTCAGGCTGTTGGAGTTCAATACTGATTCAAATTCAAACGAGGCAAATTGGAAGAGCCTTAAAATCTGGCTCGGTGCAACTCTGGACCTGGTTTCTGAACTTAGTCTACTTTAAAAGCAAATATTAAGGGTTAAGAAATTACTGATTAAATTTTTTCTCTTCATATTTTTTCTGTATTACTTTAATAAACACATTACAGGATTCAAAGGGAGATATATAGTGTGATTTCACATCTGAATTTTAGTCTTTAATCATTGAAATATATTTTCGTTGAAATATGTTTTCATTGAAATATATGTTTTCCTACACTGTTGATTAAATAACATTGATACAAATACACTCTTATTGTAGGACTGCACTTGTATCCCACAAGAAAGAAAAAAGCATTTGCAGCACTGCACATGAAGTCTGCTGTTGCCTGTCTCATGAGACATTAAGGGGATTCTTCCCCCAATCAGTGACAGAAACTTCCTGTAAGATATAAGTTGCATACACTTTGTTTATCTAAGTTAAGGTAGACACATGCTAATTCGTGCAGATCAATTCCGTGGGTATAAGACCACATTTTCATTTGGTCACTTTTCACCTCAGAAGCGTTAACCTTTTCAAAAATTACTTCTCCAGTGATATTTTCCTGCCACTCCATTAGTGCTTTGGAGAATTCTGTGAAAATGCTGAAAAAATAATCTATGAAAATATATTCTTATCAAGCAGAATTTACTCTTCTAAGTTGAGCTGCTTTTCTTTAATGTGACAGCAGCAGATCTTGCTGTGGCTGCAAGTCAAAGCACTCCTGGCATGGACAGTGTGAACACTGGGGCAATGTTGAGGCAGATGCAGACATCCCAGCACTACATCGGAATTTTGGACTGTTCTTAAGACATGTTATTAACAACAGAGCTACCTTAATTTCCTACGATTAGCTTTAATTGGTATTAAAATAAATACATGTGGACCTGGGCATGAAGATGGGAGCAGAGGCTGCCTCCACCCACTTCTACCCCACTGTCTCGGTTTAACCCCGGCTGGCAACTAAGCACCACACAGCTGCTTGCTCTGCCCCAGTGGGATGGGGGAGAGAATCATTAGGGTAAAAGTGAGAAAACCTGTGGCTTGAGTCAAAGACAGTTTAATAGGTAGAGCAAAAGCCACGCATGCAAGCAAAGCAAAACAAGGAATCCATTCAACACTTCCCATCAGCAGGCAGGTGTTCAGCCATCTCCAGGAAAGCAGGGCTCCATCATGCGTAACAGTTATTTGGGAAGACAAATGCCATCACTCTGAACTTATCCCCTTTCCCGCTTCTTCCCCCAGCTTTATATACTGAGCTTGATGTCATACGGTATGGAATATCCCTTTGGTGAATTGGGGTCAGCTGTCCCGGCTGTGTCTCCTCCCAACTTTTTGTTCACTCCCATCCTACTCACTGGTGGGGTGGTGTGAGGAGCAGAAAAGGCCTTGACTGCTTAGCCACAACCAAAGCCACCAGTTGCTACCAACACCATTCTCATCCCAAATCCAAAACACTGCACTACAACAGCCGCTAGTGAGAAAGTCAACTCTATCCCAGCTGAAACCACGACACCAACCCTGGTGGGAGCTGTGTGGCTGCAGCTTCCTCTCATCGCTGCAGTTTCAGCCTGAAATTTTAACTTCGTTAACAGGAAAATTCCTTGACCATGCTAAACGGGGCTAGTGATGTGACATGTGTGCTAGTACCTTACTCTCTCCCTCAAGCAGTGGCTTGCTCCATGAGCCTGGCCCATTTCACTGGGACTGCCTGGCCTGGAGTACATTACAAACCCACATTTATGACCAGCAAAGAGCACAGCCTCCAGGCGGCACAAGAGACATTCTGTCAAGCCAAGCTGGTACAATGCTTGCTACGTGTTGCCAGAGTTCCCATTGAATGTGTAAAAAGACGAATATGTTCAGCTAGCTCCAAGACTTCACAAGCCGATGTTATTTTACGTCAACTTCACTGCAGCATGGGGAGATGGGAGTACTCATGTGGTTTGTTTTGCTGATAGATGTCATGTTTTTTTTCTGAGAGACTCTAGATTGCAAAGAATCCCTGAGTAAATGTATCTGTGTGCTTATTATCCAAAATGAGTGAAAGATTAGGAAGCAAAATCTTGATTAAGATAAACCTGGCTTTGATCTGGCTACGAAATTTTCTCAGGACTTTATAAACATAAATGACTGCCACAATTTTATTGTTGATGATAACTGTTTACTGTAAGAAAGGTAAAGAATGGCTGAAAACTAAAGAAAGGAACAAGGGAAGCGGGACTGAAGATTAGCTGAAATATATGCCTGTCAATGAGAAGATGTTGGATGAGTTCATCTAACAGTTTGGTAAACTTTATAAAGACAACAAGTACATAATAATTTTGGCAGAGAAGATACATTTCCAAACTCAAAATTATTATGAATTCCAAAACATAACTAACTATTATAAGATATATTTTTTCCTGTGTTTTAGCATGTGGATGTTTATGAAAAACAGGTACCATTTTGCAGAATAAAGTATTTATGTGAAGTTTTGGTCCAAGGCAGGAGAAGAAGGAGAAGACCTAATAAAGAATTCAAAAAATCTGTAATGAAAAGGGAATTATACTCCTACGGCTTGAATGGGGAGAACATATAGTTAACATAACAGAAGCTTGATCAATAAAATACTTCTTGGGGTAAAAAAAACCCAACCAAACAAACAAAAAACCCCCACATTTCTTTTCCCACAGTTAAACATGATGGAGGAATATTAAATAAAAGTAAGGGCTTTTAAAATGTGTTAATAAAATGGAAATAAGAATGTCTTTTACTGAAAGGAAGCAAACTGTTAAAGTTATCTGTGACTATGAAATGAAGAAAACCCCCAAGATTAAGTTTAGGAATGACCAGTTTAGAATAATTACTCCACTGAGAAATTTCACATAGTGATGTTGATCAGTTAAAACTTCCTATGCATTTTTGACAAACTATTCAATTTTGTGTTTCACTAGAATAAATTTAGAACTCTTTGCAATGATTTGTCCTCTTTGGCTTCCAAGGAAGTGGAAGCTGAACTTAGTTCTGAGTGTAAATCAAAGATAATAGTTAATGGTTTTGGCTGATTAACATCTCCCTCAACAATAACACAAACTGATCAAACATCTTAGACAAAAGCCAGCATGGTTGATGACATTAACATGTCATCAACACACAGGCAAAATCAATTGCAAAGAGTGTAATTATACCACTTCTAATTAGCTGTCATCACCTGAAATAATTAAACAACAAAAAGCTCTTAAGCTAGCAAACAACTGATGAAATGATTTAAATATTTTCCCTTCTCAGGTTGCTTCTCAACAGACATCATTATGGTACTATTGACTCAAATTTTAGTTGATAGAAGACCATGGAAAATAGATTTTGCTGTCATGAAGGAAAGCTCCCCACAAAGCCACTTTTTATAGTGCCATTCTAGGCAGACTTTTTTCCTTCTGCTTTTGCATTCTGCATGAGACTAAACACAGAAGGTTTGGGTTGGAAGGGACTTTTAAAGATCATCTAGTCCACCCCCCTGCTGTAGGCAGGGACATCTTCCACTAGATTAGGTTGCTCAAAGCTCTGTCCAACCTGACCTTGAACATGTAGTCTTCCAAAAATGAAAACTATGATCTGGGAGTCATATTGTGGCATTAATTTTAAAGCAAAATTCCTCCTCCAAAATGACAAAAATCAAAAGCATAGTATGATGTTTAATCAGGTGGCATCTGCTTTTTTTTTTGTAGCTCAGATTGTTTGCTGAAAATTGTGCACTATTTTCAGAAATACATTTTGAAACTCGCTGCCAAGCTTGTGTTTTGTAAGTCTGAGGAATATTATTAGCACTTTATGAAATGAAGAGGCTTACAAATCTATGTTTACTCTAGCACAGTCTCTGTCACCTTGTTATATGAGGAATGTACACATTCCAGTGAGATGACGTCTGAAGTCTGTCCTAAAAAATCCATGAGACCATTAGCTCATGGTGCGTGGCAAACAGATCTGCCTGTACAGCCACTCTGGTGTGCACACAGACTCACCCAGGCTCTTCTGGTAAGAAGACTTCTCCATGCAGATCCATTACAGGTTAAAGGTTTAGGTGCACACAGCAGTCTTGGAGTCACACAGCATCAACTACACGGACACCATTCAACAAGAATAAACGTGGAGGCCATATTTTAGGGAGGCAAAAAGTTGTTAAACAGTGAATTAGGCCTATAAATGATTCAAGGTTGGCCTTCTGGTTTTGTGCCAGTTGCGTGACAGCAGCCTGGAGGACGTGTCTCTTAAAGAGTGATATTATTGCCTTTTCAGTCAGTGAGTAGGATATGCAGGTAGATGGAAAGCTTTTGAAGGCTTTTTGAAGGGTTTTTTCATCACATACTGATAATTGGTAAGGGAAGTTCATCAGAATTTAGGAGAACAGGTATCAGTTGCCCAAAGCCAGAATGACTGTTGTCCTTAAAAGGAGCACATTGGACAACCACATACAGGAGGCCAAGGCATCGGACAAAGTGGAAGCATGGCGGTTCCTTTATCGAGAGGACTGTACTGAGCTCAACAGAGAGGTCTTGCCCAAGTAAATAACTTATGCTGTGGAAGCTGAGTGGCATATTCCCCAGGCAGGTGTCCAGGATGGGTTCCAGTATGTGGAATTGGTCTCACCTGGTTAATGTCATGCTCCATCCAGGTAACACTCTCATCAGAATTTATTTACTGTAGGCACAATATTGCATTGATGAAGATAAATTGTTTCCAGTTCTGAAGTTAACCTGCTTAGAGCTAGTTCAGAGGTGAAGAGAAGCATTATCATTAAGTTTTTTGGGAGAAGCAGGTTGATGTAGAGACAGACAGTATGATAACTCTCAAGTAACTGCGCCTTTTTAAGCTTTCAGGGTGTGCTTTAGGTGTAAGAGACCAGTATCCAGGGTCTTTATTGTTTTAAAAGCCCATTATTCATTTGTATTTGCATTTCTACAGGAAGTTTATATGTAGTTTACACCTTGGAAATACTACTCTGTGTCACTGGCCAGTGATTCTGGTGGGAAGATTCATAGGAATTGAGTACCTGGCAGGAATAATGAATATATTGGAGGAGCTCTGTGCTGTCTAGTGTCATTAGAAGAGAGGATTCTGCTTCAGAAAGGTGGAAGATTATATAGTAATTGCTGAAGCACTTGAACTGGTTCCAAGAAAAAGGCTGTAAGTACAGGCCATCTTGAAAAATCACAGCACTAATGTCCTTCAGGCATAGTGAGTTTCTATTAAAAACTAAAAGGAATCATACAATGTGCTTACAATGAATAGTGAACTTTTTAGTCCTTAAAATTTTCATAGTCGAGTCGTTGGTTTTTTTTTTCTTTTAGTTTGTTTGCTTTTATGCAGTAAGGAGTCTGGAAATGTATTCAACATGTCATATTCTGTCCATTCAGAAATACAGCCTGAATGTAGGTATGAAATATATTTCTTCTTCTCTCATGACATGATGAAAATAAATTTCATCTGGTTTCTGTGAAATGCTTCTCCAAAAGTTGTCAATAATCTCTTCCAAACAGCACTTTCCCAGCAGTTCTGTAGTTTAGAAACAGAAAGGCAAGGAAAATCGGAAAGAAAAGTGGTTTATAGGGTTTTTTTAACTACCACTCTTTAGCAGATCAGGCCAAGATCATAGGAATACAATATCCGAATTATTTCAGAAGCTTCCATCTTCAGTCTGGAGATAAAGCTCACCTATTGTTCAGAGTCTTGAATCTCATGCTATGAAAATTCCAGAAAGGTACTTTTCATCTGATGGCTCTGCATGTCAGTTTACCTCCTTTTCCATACAAATCTCATTGTCCCTGATAGCACTCTGCTAAGCTTAGTAGTGACTGTTCCTTAGGAGACATTTTAAGAAAAGAAGGCCAATGGAAAAATTAAAAAACATAGTTTAAAATGCATCAAATCACATTTCCATGAAGATTTACTAACTTAGTTTTTAGAGCATTTAGCGTTGTTGGAGCAGTTGTCTGCCATCATGTGGGAGCATTTCAGGATGGGATTTCATCCGACACTAAGTGCTAAATCTTAGATATGCTATTACTTTTTCCCAACATCTGTTGCTTTGATTCTCTGTGGTTTTTAGAGAAGAAAATCTTGATCAAGGCCCAGCACTTTCATATCATCATTTCTCTTCACCACTGATTTGATGGGAGACACTGTGTCTCTGGTGGGAGACACCTGTGGCTGCACACCAAATTCTTCGCTGGTCCTCAGTGTAATTCTGACTGTTTTCACCTCCCCGTTTTCACATCTGTAACAGGGAAAAAGGGAGGGAGAAGGAGAATTTTATTCTCTTCAAATGTGTTTTCTGGGGATGTAAATAGACTTTTCAGTCCCAAAAGCTGTTACGCTTTTGAGGAATAATAATAAGCAGTAACAATGGGAAGGAGCCAGGCAAAATTTCCTGAACTGGTTAAAAGCCTTGCAGAATATGCAAGATCTTGGTTAGTGCTTGTGATTTAGTTTCCATGCTTTCTGTTCAGTAAACATTTATTCTTAATGGCATCTTTCAAAAGGCGGCAATCGATGTTGTGTTCATAGTAAAGATATTTAATTTTTCTCTGGTAATAAAAAAACCCCGTGATCCCAGCCACTGGTAAATTAGTACACAAATAAAATTAGAGGTGTTTTCCACTTTTTGGAATGATGAGGAGTGAGTGAAAGGTAATTATTCAATAAAAATAATAATGAAGTTTATAATTCCAATGCAATCACGTTTATTGATGGGTACATGCTATATCCTGTTTGCTTAATCCCCAAGACCCAAAGAAATGAGAGTTGTTCCTGTGCTCATTCCTCCAGGTCTCTTGCAGCTGTTCTTGACTTCAGATAGGTTCTTAAGATTTTTTCCCAAACAGGCAGAGGATAGAACACATCTGTCCTAGCACAGACACCTAAAAGTTAGACATCTTGCTCCAGCCCATTTGGCTAAGGCTTTCTGTAGTCAGTGAAGAGAAACACTTATCTTTAGAGTGTTACTCACCTCAGCCTGGTGTAAGCACCTCAGTTAAGCAGGGTGGAAGTACTTACATCTCTCTGTAAACTGTGAAAAAAGACTATGGTGACCAGTTTAGATACGGATGTGTAAAATTAAAAATGAATTCCACCACAGTGCCTACTCAGGCCGTTTCTGGAGCTTTCTTCTCTGTCCACTACCTGTTTTAGTACATGGTAACTTCAGAAATCAAGCTCTCAAGTTGTTATATAAAAAACTTAACTTTGTTGATAATGCCTCAATTTTATTATCAACAAGTATCATGTTGAGAATCATTAATAAAATTTTGTAAAAGTATAAATCCTGCAAATATCTTTGAGAAGCTGCTTTTATAACGTTCTTTCGCTCTGACTATTCTTCCCCTGATGTCTTCCTTTTGGGCAGTACCTTACCCATCTTACAGCTCTTGTAGTGATATATATGTCCCCCACAACATCCTTCTGTCTAAATTGGAGAGGTATGGATTTGATGGGTGGACTGTTTGGTGGATGAGGAACTGGTTGGATAATCACATCCAGAGGATGGTGGTCAATGGGTCAATGTCCAGACGGAGATCGGTGATAAGTTATGTTCTTCAGGGGTCCATACTGGGGTGACTACTGTTCAATATCTTCATCAATGACATAGACAGTGGGATTGAGTACACCCTCAGCAAGTTTGCAGATGACACCAAGCTGAGTGGTGCAGTTGACACACCTGAGGGATGGGATACCATCCAGAGAGACCTGGACAGGCTTGAGAAATGGGCCCTTGTGAACCTCATGAGGTTCAACAAGGCCAAATGCAGGGTCTTGTACCTGGCTTGGGACAACCCCTGGTATCAATACAGGCCGGGGGATGAAGGGATTGAGAGTAGCTCTGGGGAGAAGGATTTGGGGGCACTGTGGGTGAAAACTGGACATAAGCCAACAAGGTGCACTCACAGCCCGGAAGGTGAACCATATCCTGAGCTGCATCAAAAGCAGCATGGCCAGCAGGTTGAAGGAAGTGATTCTGTCCCTCTTCTCTGCTTTGGTGAGTCCCCACCTGGAGTACTGTGTCCAGCTCCGGAGCCCTCGGCACAGGAAATGGACCTGTTGGAGCGGGTCCAGAGGAGAGCTACGAAGATGATCAGAGGGCTGGAGCATCTCTTCTCTGAGGACAGGCTGAGAGAGTTGGGGCTGTTCAGCCCGGAGAAGAGAAGGCTACGGGGAGACCTTATTGCAGCCTTTCAGTACCTAAAAGGGGCCTACAGAAAAGACGGGGACAACTTTTAGCAGGGCCTGTTACAACAGGACAAGAGATACTGGCTTTAAACTTTTTGACTAGATATAAGGAAGAACTTTTTTACAATGAGGGTGGTGAAACACTGGCACAGGTTGCCCAGAGAGGTGGTAGATGCTCCACGCCTGGAAACATTCAAGGTCAGGTTGGAGGGGGCTCTGAGCAACCTGATCTAGTTGAAGATGTCCCTGCTTATTGCAGGGGGGTTGGACTACATGACCTTTAAAGGTCCCTTCCAACACAAACTATTCTATGATTCTATGATATAGCCTTTTTGTTACAGTATTTAGTCATATATCAGTATAACAAATACTTTGCTGCTAGATTAGATGCGCTGCTCTAAAGTGTTGCTTATCTCATTCTATAAAGGTATCCTGCTAATCCCATATCATCAACCTTTGACAAGGAAATACAGATTTATTTTTTGTCTCCACATTTCGAAGGATCCTACCCTGCTTAACAGTGTATTAAAATTTTGCGTGCTTTTGAAATTCCCAGGAAGTATCATTTAACTGAAGTGTTCCTCTTAGTTTAGTACAGTAGTATTACCATTGTATCTGTGATGGTCAAAAGGTAAATGCACGGTAAGGTGGAGAGCGGTGATATAACTCATAAGGCCATTGACAAGGTGTGGTGGGTTGACCCAGTTCAGCAGCTAAGCACCACCCAGCTACCTACCTGCCCTATCCCCAATGGGACAGGGGAGAGAACAGGAAGAGCAAAAGTGAGAAAACCTGTGGGTTGCGACAGTTTAATAAGCAGAGACAAAAAAAAACCAAAAAACAATTGACGCAAAAGCAATCACTGACCACCTTCCACAAGCAGACCAATGCCCAGCCAGCCTCCGAGCAATGCCTCCCTTCCCAAAACACCTCTCCCCTTCATTTTTTATTTCTAAGCATGATTTTATATGGCATGAAATGCCCCTTTGGTCAGTTCAGGTCAGCTGCCTTTTTTGTGTCCCCTCACAACTGTTTGCACACCCCCAACCTACTCACTGCGAGGGCAGAGTGGGAATGTCTTGATGCTGTGGAAGGACTGCTCAGTAACCAAACCACTGGTGTGTTATCTACATTTCAGTCACAAATCTAAAACATCACCAGATCCAAAACAGCACCATATGGACTGCTGTGAACAAAATCCAATCCAGCCAGACCCAGTGCAATCTCCACACCTTATTCCATACTGTTTATGCCATGCTCAGGTCTTACATTACCCAGTACATCCCCATTAAGCACACCCTCCTTCCTGTCATGTGATATATATATAAACAGATATCATTCCCTTAGTCTGTGGGACACCCCTATAAAATGTTCATAAATATCCATTGAGTTCATTTAATTGATGACTTGGGCTTCATGTGTTATGGTGGTTGCTCAGGATAGGAGAGATGGCATATTGTGTTAAATTACTGGCTCAGGTTGAGTCACTGCTGTACTTGCCTGTCTTCTTGGGAGTTTCGCTCTCTGTTGGTTCAGGTGATTCTTGATGTCATGTTTCCTATTACATGCAACTCAAATCACATGTTATTTTCCCCCAAGGTTTAATCTCCTTGGGGTACACACTAGATTTCCCTATTCTTCTGCATTACCCACCAACTGTACCCAGGTCTTTGAGTGAAAAAACCCTAGAGCCTGACCTCGGGTCTCTCCAGGTTCTTTCTGCCAGAGGCCCCAGTTGAGGTCATGCTCCCTGGCAGCAGCATAGAGAATATTTCTCACGTCTGGTCCTGTCTGGATTGGCTCATGGGCTACTGCATGAACCATCTGCTGTTTGATCTGTTCAACAGCTTGTTGTTGCTCAGGGCCTCAGTCTAAAGAGTTCTTTTGGGTCGCTCAACAGAAGGACTCACAGGCTAACTGTAACCTAGAATATGCATTCCCCAGAATCCCATAATGCCTAGGAAAGTTTGGGTTTCTTTTTTGCTAACAAGTGGGGACATGACTCTTATTTTATTGATCATATCTATTGGGATGTGACAATGCCCAGATTGCTATTTTATTCCCCATAACTGTGTCTCTCAGGCAAGTACCTTGATCTTGCTTTGGTTTATGGCAAAATCAGCTTTTGGAAGAATCTGAATTTTCTTCCCTCTTTCTCAAACACTTCTTCTGCTGTGTTGCCCCACACAATGATAAGTTTCTGAGCACACAAGCCCTTCTTCAGGTATCAGAGAGAAATAGTAGTTCTCAGCCAAGCTGCAAATACAACTATCTGGACAAAGCTTCAGCATAAAAGGATCTTCTTCACAGGCTTTGCTGAGGTCTGGGAAGATGAACCACAAAGCTCTATTCGGTTACTGAGAAAACACACAGGAGTTGTCCACAGTTAACTCAAGACATAACAAAAATAAATAAGGCATTCCAAGAAGGCCAGGGAGTGAGGGATCAATACCAACCCAGAGCAGCTAACAGTGGCTGCTATAATGAGAAATATTCTTTCTCCCTACAAACTTCGTCTCTTTTCTATTTTGTTTGTTGTTGCAAACATATTCTTGTTTTTCAAACTGAATTTATAATTTTTCCCCTAATGATTCATTAATACCTCAAATCTCATTAGATGCCCTTTCCTTGTCACATGCACATGTATGTTTAAGGTCCCTGTAAGCAGCCTTCCATACCCTTGCTTGTTCCTCATTCCTGCCTATAAAGAAAATTTTGTGCCAAATTCCATGGTCTCCCAGAAAGCCTTCAGCCTTCCTCCACTAAACTGACTCCACGAGAAATTAATTATTGTGGTGGGTTGACCTTAGTTGGATGCCAGGTGCCCACCAAGCTGCTTCATCATTCCCCTCCTTCAACTCACAACAATTCCACAATGAAGGGATCTTCTGAGAGGCCAGGCAGGGTAGACAGCTGTTTGATCTTCTCTATGTTCACAGTGGCTAAACTGAAAGTGCATTGGTATCCCTCTGGGTCCTTGAAGTACCCTTTCCTGAGGTAGTCTATGTCAAGGATACAAGGAGCTCCTGGGCTGGTCACAATGGAGTGCTTTTCCCACTTGTCCCCTGTTAAGCTCACCTCAGGCTCCAATACAGACAATTCTTGGCATCCCTCTGTCACTCCAGAGATCAAGGTGGGTTCTGTGCCCCTATACCCTGATGGCACTTGCATACACTCTGCACCAGTGTCTACTGAAGCATTATACTTCTGATATGTGGGTCTGATGTGCCAAGTCATCGAATCCACATAATCCAGTATACCTGGTCATCCCTTTCCTCCTCCTGGCTGAAGGCAGGGACAGTCTATTCCTGCTCCTGCTCAGAGTATTCACTGTCTGGCCCTTGCAGTGCTAGACCAGAAGTCCCCTCACCAGGATCAAGAGAGGTGATCTCAGTTCTTTGATGTCTGGGAGATCACTGATTGCCTTCTTGTGTTTCTACAGCAACTAAGCCGACAGCCTTCTTGGGTGACCCCTTCTTAACAGCTGTCCCCTGTTAAGCTCACCTCAGGCTCCAATACAGACAATTCTTGGCATCCCTCTGTCACTCCAGAGATCAAGGTGGGTTCTGTGCCCCTATACCCTGATGGCACTTGCATACACTCTGCACCAGTGTCTACTGAAGCATTATACTTCTGATATGTGGGTCTGATGTGCCAAGTCATCGAATCCACATAATCCAGTATACCTGGTCATCCCTTTCCTCCTCCTGGCTGAAGGCAGGGACAGTCTATTCCTGCTCCTGCTCAGAGTATTCACTGTCTGGCCCTTGCAGTGCTAGACCAGAAGTCCCCTCACCAGGATCAAGAGAGGTGATCTCAGTTCTTTGATGTCTGGGAGATCACTGATTGCCTTCTTGTGTTTCTACAGCAACTAAGCCGACAGCCTTCTTGGGTGACCCCTTCTTAACAGCTGTCTTCCCTCTCAGTTTTTGTGCACAGGCTTCCAGCTTAAAGGTGGTTTCACCATCGCACTTCCTCATGTCCTCCCCCTGGTCATACAGGAAGAACCAGAGTGAACCCCTCTGACTCTGGCAGGAGAGGGATGATTTCTTGGGGCACCCCTGACAACCAAGGCACTGGCCCATAGGGATGAGAAGGCACAGAGATTTTCTTCAAAGTTTTGGAGCCAAGAAGTCACTGTCTCCACAGTTGGTGTATCCATACCCAGGCAATACATTGGTGCCAAGCTGTTAGAATACAATGTCGGGGGTTTTAAGTCACTTTCCTCCACATGGCTTGTGCGCACAGGACATCCTCTGGATCTTTGGAGACCTCATTATTGTCTAGATCACTGTAGATGACTTCCAGCACCGCTAATTCTCTCAGGTACTGGATGCCTTCATCTGCAGTAGTCCAGTTTCCTGGGGAGTTTACAAGACCTTCCTTGAATGGATATCTTGCCCTCACACCTAAGGAGCTATCTTCAGAGACTGCAGATTGCTGCCTCTTTTCCAATTCCTCTCTCAATTCCCCGGTTTCTAGCAAGGGTCCCACCTGTTTGGTTTCCTTATCTTCCAGTTGCTGAATGTCAGCCCCATTATCCCAGTGTCAGAACAGCCAGGCAGCAACCTGCGCACCTAGACGGCGGCTGTAATCTTTCCATGCCTCGGTTTCCACTTGCTGTCTGAATTCTTTCACTCCTTCCTCCAATTTCTTTTTCAAAGGACCAGCTTCTTGATAAGACCTTTCCTCTTGTTCCTCCTCCCTTACTAATCAATGATTTGGACCTACAGTTTTCTTTGTCTGCTGTTTCTTTTTCATTACTGGCGCAATTACTGTAGCTGCTGTTGTTTGGGTCCCTGCCTCAACCACAGTCCTCAAACAGTACTGAACTGCAGCTTGATAGGCACAGGTCAGGGCCCAGTATGATTCTAGAAGCTGCTGGTTTTCATTGGGATAGGCAAGACACCCTTCTATCAGGTGGCTCTTCAGTTTGCCAGGGTTTCTTGCCTGTTCAGGTGTAAAGTCCCAGGTTTTGGGAGGTGATAACCACCCTAGGAACCTGCCCAAATCCTTCCACACACACTGGCACCCAGGACACCTTTCAGTATTGCCTCACCCAAAAGTTGTCTTCTCTTACCCCAGGATGACACCAGATTCCACAAAGCCCATAATATGCTATCAGTGTTAATTAGTAGTATTAAACAGCTCACATAAGGGTGAACAAGGACCTTGGGAACCTGCATAATAAAACCGTCCACATCAGTCCTGGGTAGGAAGAGGGAGATGTATTCCCTCATCCTCTCCACAAGATAGCTCCCCCAGCACAGCAAGGCTATCAATGCCAGAGCAAAGCACGTAGCCATTGTTGGTACTAGCATCTTCCTGAGCTCAGCAAAATAAAGACACAAGCAGTGCAGCCAACAAACTCTGTGACCCGCACAGAAGCTTGCCACTTAATAACTACTACAGCTATAGCATGCATAATAACAAAACTGCCGTTGTCTCGTGCCCCACATTGGGTGCCAAAAAGGGCTATGCTCGGTTGACTTTGGCTGGACGCCAGGTGCCCACCAAGCCAGTCTATCACTCCCCTCCTCAGCAGAATAGTGGGGGGGGGAAATAAGATGGAAAAAACTCGTGAGTCAAGATAAAGGCAGTTTAACAAGGCAAGAGCAAAGGCCGTGTGCAGAAGCAAAGGAACAAAAAAGTTTTATTCTCTACTTCCCATCAGCAGGGGATGTCCAGCCACTTTCCAGTAAGTAGGGTTTCAGTATGCGTAGTGGTTGCTCCAGAAGACAAACATTGTAATAACGAATGCTCCGCCTCCTTCTGCTTTCTCTTAGCTTTTATTGCTGCGTAGACGTCATATGTTATGAAACATCCCTTTGGTCAGTTTGGGTCAGCTGTCCTGGTTATGTCCCCTCCCAAGATCTTGACCCAGCCTACTGGTGAGGGGGGAATGTTGGAGAGACAGCCTTGATGCTGTGCAAGCACTGCTCAGCAGTAGCCAAAACACTGGTGTGTTATCAACACTTTTCTAGCTACCAACATAAAGCAGAGCACTATGAGAGCTGCTATGAGGAACATTAACTCCATCTCAGTCAGACCCAATACAGTTATGCATCTATCTGTTGATTCCTTCTCCGGTTACTTGAAAAATTTGACTGCTCCAGAAACATCCCAGCATAGGTTTGGAGGAAAACTTCTTCCTTTTAACTCCTGCTTTTGCCCTGGCCATCTCCAGTGGCTGACTGCAGGTCTCAGACCAGGGCCCTGCTGACAGGCTTGAGAATTCCAGTGCTAATTCTGCGGGTCAGTTTCTACTGCCACATCAGCAACAATTCCCTTGGATTAGTACTGGAAGTCTCTTTTCTCTTTTCTCTTTTGTTCTGAAATGTGTATGCCTATCTCCACACAGCATTTTGCTATAGCCATGATGGTCTGAGAATGCTGAAAAAATAGCCTTTATGGTGTAATGTCAACTAGAAGGTATTACCTATGTCCTGACCATTGCTAGTTTCTGATTCAAACCACTGATGAAAACATGGGCTAGAAAATTAATCAGAATAGACCCTTTAAGGACCTCATTTGAAATGTCATCTAAGTATGAATGTGAAACATTTGTAACTGCTCTTCAAGAACAATGTTTTTTTACCAGTTGTGCTTCCAAACATAATTTCACCTAGAACATTTCTTCTGTGCTTACTTCTGAATTGCTCTTAGTTCATCTAAAAAGTGTATTAAAATCAAATAAAAAGCATATATTTTGTATCTTTGATTACTAAGCTAGTTGCCCCATAAAATAAGAAAATTGGATTGAATTCACGTGACATATTAGCCATATTTCATTTCCATGTATGCCTGACCAGTTCTGTAGGAACTTGTAATCCTCCACAGTTTTTCAAATATATGGCACATCAGAATATATTCAAATATATTCTAAAATAGTTCTCAGATTACTACATCAATTCTCACCCACAAATGATGGGTGAATTTCATCTGGAATTGTTGCCTTTAATACATCTATAAAATCTAAGTATTCAGCACTCCCACCAGCACCGTGCCCACAGTGCATTCCCTTTTCCATGTTAAAATCAATTGAATTAGAGAATTGACTGCCATTTACCTTTGTGATGACTCAAGCAAAGAAAGTGTTGAATGCTTCAGCACTGTCTGCAGTTTGTCTTCCTTTCTGTTTACTAAATCCCTCTACTCTCCTCTGTTTTCTTCTTACTTTGGAGATTTTGCAGAAATTTTCTTTGACATCTGCAACTGAAATATATTTTGCAACACAATCTTCTGGAATTTATTCGTCTATATTTCTGTTATTCCTTTATAGCAGCCCTCAAGCACATGCCAATTTTTCCAGATGTCATAAGATTCCTTTTTCATTTTTGCATATTTGAAGCTTTCCTGATGCATGCACCATAGTGCCCCTCTCTGTTCACTGTCTCTGAAGTCTTTAATCCAGGTTTGTCATTATATATTTAGAATAGCCCCTTTGAAAGCTACTAGTTAACTTGAACTTCTTTACCCTTACATTATCTTCTCCAGAGGCTTCAGTCTCCACTCCCTAGGTTGTCTCAAAGCTGTTTTCCCAATTCTGTCCGTGCAGCAGTAAAGGCTGTTGTTTCGTTATTACTTTCATCCCCAAATTATTTCCCACCTTTGGAATGTCTCTCAATTCCTTCCTGACAGTTAGATTTGAAATACTGCTTTCCTAGTAAAACCGAAGTCCTACCTTCCTGATGCCAAAAGTTTGTCTGCAACACTGGCAGTCTGATCACTTGGTTTCTTTATACCTTGACACATGAGATCCTTATAATCAAAAAGTTATATGGATGGTAAAAAACTACCTTATTACCTGGCCTTTGGATGGTTCTGATGGTCGCTCAAAGACTCCTTTATCTGTCTCCTCTTCCAATTTTCTGCTTCATGTAAGATCCTGAGCATGAAACAGTGTGTTCTTTTCCCTTTTGATCTTCACCCACAGATAGTGTACAGCCTCTTTCCTACCTTTTCCTCTTCTTTATTTGATGCTATTTGGTTGTATTACAAAGTCTGTACCCAGTTTTCTTCTATTGAAAACAGGAAAATTCAGGCAAAAGGATTTATTTATTTTTTACTTTTGTCTCAAAAACTCTCCTACCCCTAGCCTTCCTCAAAGCTTCATATGATGTACATGGAACATGTTATCCTGTTTCTACATGAGACGAGAAAATGAACTATCATATTCTCCCTGCCAGGCAAGACAGAAAAATCCCTGTTTTTCTCTTGTATTTAAAATTCTAGACAGACAGGATCAATAGAAAGATTAAGGCTGGAAGACACTTCTGCAGGTCATCTAGTCCAACCTTTTGCCCAAAGCAGAGCAAAGTTCAGAGCTAGGTCAGGTTGCTCAGGACCTTGACCTATCAAGTTTTGAACATCTCCACAGATGGAGATGAAGACGAAGAATTTTTAATTCTGTTTGGTAAAATGATCTTGCATTTGTTTTCACATAATGCCATCACTGGTTTTGAACATATATTTGATGTACTTTAAAAATGAAAAAAAAAATTTTTTGTTACCTAGTTGTCTAAAACCTTGTCCAATTATATAAACTTGTTATGAGGAAGGGCAGGAAGAGAAAGTCATGAGGAGGCTGACATCTAGCCTTGGTTTATGATGAACACTTATCTTATCAACCTACTGTTAATAAACTCACTAAAACAATAAAGAGCAAGATTTAATTTTAACTTGGTTTACTGGCCTGCTTTAGCAATGGCTAAAGGTGATAACTTGGAAAAATATTAATCAGAGTCAGCTATTTAAAGTCAGATCTATTTTTTGGCAGGTTCTGCAGAAAAGTACATCTACCAGACATCAACCATGAAGATTCTTAGCTACCTCCTGGTTTACCGAAGGTTCCTGCTCATTGTCCTCACCCCACTGCTTTTACTCCCACTTCCACTTATCATCAAAACCAAAGTAAGTGACCTGCTTTGAGAGGTAATTATTTTGCACCCGTATGTCAAGCCTGAGATTCCCAGATCTTTTCAGAATTATAAAATCGTATAATGGTTTGAGTTAGAAGAGACCTTGAATGACTTCACGATGTTTGCTTTGTGTTTTTTCTTTTTATTTTTTTTTGTTTTGTTCATCAGCTCAGAGTATTTGCATGGAAATGTAGAGAAGACAACAGCTTTAATGTAATATTCTGTACTGGATGCATGAAGTTCAGAATTATATATTTGTTTTCTTGTTCAGGGAATTTTTTTATCATTTAACATCATCTAGACTACCTTGAAAATCCCGTCCTTACTATTACATTTTGGCCATTTTTGAACAGCTTTGTGTGATTGACAATGGAGATGAATTGACGGGAAGACAGCTGAAATTAATTTTATATTTGATGAAGGATTTTGTTAAGTTCATCATATACAGTGTTGTCTGATAGCAAATGACTGGTATCAATGATCTGAGAAATTCCTTCTGGTTCCTAAATGGAGCAAAGGTTGTTGCAGGACACATTGTACTTTAAATAAATTCTTCTGGCATTCAATAACTCTTGTGACAACTCCAGGCTGATGAAACAGCTATCTAAAAATTTTATTAGTGATTGTATCTGGTGCAGCTCTGATATCAGCAGAATGAAATGGAATTCTCCTGTGAAGTATTATCACACATTCATCATATGTACCATGCATAACAGTACATGAAAGTCCAGTTCAGAAGTCCTTGTGTCACAGACGGATAGTGGTTACAGAGCAATATGCTTCACACTGTCTCACATCACAGTTTCAATATTTCAGTTTCTTCTCTGAGAGGAAATTCTTGAGAAATTCTTGATGCGGTAGGACTTAAGTGAGATGAACATTTGGTGGGTGACAAATGAATTGACACTATCAAATTGTTTCATACATAACACAAGCTTTCTCCAAAAAATAAATCCTACCTATAGCTGACTGACTTGGATGTAACATTGTTGCTTTCCAGTCAGAGGTTCCCAGAGCCATTTCATTGAGCTACTTCTTTCCCAATACAAACCATCTCTGCTGCTGTTGAGCATTTTCATGCCCCAACCAATGGCATTAAAAGATCTAAGCCATTTTCCTCGAGAGCATAAACATAAATGAAGACTACACAAAAGAGGTTTCTAGGATTCTAGTAGAAGCTAGGTTCACTTCATCTCATTTGGCTGTGGCTGCATTTTACAGGAAGCATTGAAATAAACTCTCTTGAAAAAAATCCTGTTTTCCAGGAGTTTAAATAAAAGGCACTCACTCAAACTACAAGTTTTAAAAACAACTGTGTTTCTTGTCAGTCTTGCACAATGCTTTTTATAGTAGATTATATCCTTGCCTTATTGATGTTGATGACAAAACTTCATTGATTACAGGAGAGACACAATTTTATCTATTATTGACTGCCACTACTCCTAGAGGTTTAAAGGTTTGCTTGCAGCTGCAGAATGTTTGTGAGTTATGTTAATTTATGGTCTGAGAATGTTCCAGAATTACCTATATGATTAATTGTGTTTGAAGGAAAAGGCAGCTGACTTTTTTTCCACCTTTCATAAGTGCTAGAATGTAAGTAATTCTACTACCTCTTAGAAAAAAAATCTTTTAAAGTATTTTACATACTATGTTTCATATCTTACCAGGATTACCAATAGCAGACAATAAGCACCCTCAGTTCATGTCCCTTGACTCATACTTGTTCCACGTGGGGGGAATCTCTTTACCGACATAGCTGGACTTTTTGTAATTGTGATTCTTTTCCTGGATGATCGACTCATATTTTTGTTGGTGCCTTTTGTGTTCTAGGAAGCAGAATGTGCATACACGTTGTTTGTAGTTGCCATCTTTTGGCTCACAGAAGCTTTGCCGCTGGCTGTTTCAGCTTTGCTTCCTGCCTTTATGTTCCCATTGTTTGGTATAATGGAATCCAAGGAGGTAACCCTTTTTTTTTCCTCTCTATCATATTATGGATTTCATTGATAAAATCTCCAAAGAAAGAACCACATAATGTTGAAACGTGATGGGCTAATCCATGGATTTGCTGAGTGGCAATCACAGTAGGTCTGCCTCAAGACTTGCTTATATGCTTTGTCCTCAGGACTTGTTCATATTTCTTTAATATTTTTTTTCTAGATTGTGATTCGGTGCTTAGATTCCAGTCAACAGGAAAATGCTAGATAGATATAAAATATCCTTAATGTTACAAAAGCCAGATGACACACTAAAGACCCCATATGCAAAATGCTGCATATACATCTTCATGTCAAAGAGAGAACACCACAGATGATCATACTCTAAGTCTATGTTTAAAGTCCTTCTTTTGTCTGTGGATAGATGCATGAATCAATGAAAGCAGAATTTCATCAGTGATTTAGTTTCCATGTGAGATGTGACCAATGATCTTAGGTTGTTCATATCGTAAGCCCTATTTTTCATTTCGTTTTAACACTATAGGCTTTAGTGCGGTTAGTCTTGTATCATTGGGTTAAATGAAATTAACAGTTTCAATGAAATTAACAGTCTAAATTTAAGCCCCAAACATTTCTTGATATTTATTTCAATATATATTTTCACTGTTTTTTTTTTTTTCATTAGAGTAATAATATTAAATACTAACAGAACGTCACCATTAAGTTAACAAAATATTTTCTGTTTTTAATTCAGGTGGCATCTGCTTATTTTAAAGATTTTCATCTGCTGCTGATTGGAGTAATTTGTTTGGCAACATCAATAGAAAAATGGAATTTCCACAAAAGAGTGGCTTTAAGAATGGTGATGCTGGTGGGTGTCAACCCTGCATGGTATGTGCTAAACAATGTCTTGAAGGACAATAGTACTTGTAGAAAGCTCTGTATTCCAGAAATAATTGCCTCCTGCTTTTTCTGTAGGAGAAATCCAGCCTTTCTCTTCTACTGAAACAAAGTAGATATTTGAAATGATACGATTGATCTGTTGGTGACACTTTATTATTTTGCTGAAATCCTGATTGAAATTTCCCTGTAGTGATTCTGTTCATAATAAGGATCCTTCTGAACAAAAAAATTGGATGAATTTGTGAATAATGTAAGGATCTTGTTTCTTAATGGTTGTAGTATATTACATACCTGATGCCTACAACCGAAAATCTGTGCTATGCTTATTATTAATTTGTGTTTCAATACTGTTTGCGAAATTCTGGACACTTCCCAAAAACACAAAAAGAGTTCAAATACACAGTGAGGAAAAAAGTTATAAAATTCAAGATGTGATGGGGAAGAAAAAACACATTAAGCCTATGTCTTTATTTATGTTTTTTCTTTGTCTACCTATGAAGAAAATACCAAAGGAATAGGAACTTCGCCAGTTGGATGAGGTGATGAGGGAAATCAAATCACACACTGTCGGCTCACTATCAGCATATATCTTATGAAGTGAAAACTCTGTTCTTTGCTTGCTTCACAAACTTGCAGAAAAGCTTTAGGCCCACAGATTCATCTGTCAGCAGACCAGTAAGGCTGCAGATAAGATCTGTAGAGTGAGTTTAGTTTCTCAGTATACATGATGCTTATGACTCCTTGTCAGGAAGCAGACAGTGACGGGAAGTAAAAAGTCAGAAAAATAGAAACCCCAGGTCTAAAAATGAGATGCCTCTTAAGTGATCTAATTAATAACACCTCATGGATATGCTGGATTATTTTTATTCCTCAGTGATTTGTCTGTCCTAATTTTAAATAGCATTTTTTGAAAGCAGGTAGCTTTCTTTTTTGACAAAATGTTCCTTACATGCTTGTTCAACTGCCTCCCGTTATCTTTAGCTATATTCTTGAGCTACACGGTTTTAGTTATTTCAACTTCTCTCTTTTTGATCGCTCCTAAATCCTCAACTTTTGGCTGAAACCTTGAAAGGGAGAAAATGTGGATTGTGTGCTAAGCTGAACACTGCTGGGGAACTTGCTGCGGACACAGAAACCCACAGCCAGCTGCTGAGGATATCTAGGGCAACTCCACAGACAGCTTTGTAACCATGAGGAAGCAGTATCCCTCATAATTTTCAGCTCTGCCACGTTTCCTGATCATGACAAAAGGCTGATAAGTTTATGATAAGATGTTCTGTGAGGGAGAGGATCCTCCCACCTCTCAGCATCTGCTGCTTTTTAGTTGTGCCCACTGCAAAGTGATGCATGCTGTTCTCTGTGCACAGCCCTCCTCCTCCGCTAGCAGGAGTCCCCAGACAGCTTGTGCACATTGGGGACTCATCCAGCCCATTGTAGGAGGTTTCCGCATTAGAGGACATGGGGGATGCAGCAGTGGAAATAGAAGAGCAGGAGTCTTCTGGATTCTGCATTCTTCTGGGGAAACTGACTTGTATAGCAGGACTGGGGAAGTGATCATCGCCGTGTACTTTGCACTGGTGAAGCTGCACCTCAAATACTGTGCTCAGTTTTGGGCTCCTCACTACAAGAAAGACATTGTGGTGCTGGACCATGTCCAGAGAGGTACAATGAAGCTGGTGAAAGGTCTCGAGCACAAGTCTTATGAGGAGCAGCTCAGGGAACTGGGGTTGTTCAACCTGGAGAAAAGGAGGCTCAGGGGACACCTTATCACTCTCTACAACTACCTGAAAGGAGGTTGTAGAGAGGTGGGGGTCAGTCTCTTCTCCCAAGTAAAAAGTGATAGGACAAGAGGAAACGGCCTCGAGTTAGACTGGATATTAGGAAAAATCTCTTCACTGAAAGGCTTATCAAGCATTGGAACAGACTGCCCAGGGAAGTGGTTGAGTCACCATCCCTGGAGGTATTTAAAAGACATGTAGATGTGCTGCTTAGGGACATGGTTTAGTGGTGGACTTGGTAGTGTTAACAGTTGGACTCGATGGTCTTAAGGGTCTTTTCCAGCCTCAATGATTGTATGATTCTATGAGTCCCTAAAGGTGTCCTGTCATTTGAGCTATGTGGTCTGGTCTGCAGACTAGCATGGAAAGGTGAATACATCTATGAGATGTGCAAGGACTAGAATGAGTAATAAAACATTGATTTTGCATTACGTAGCAAAGAGTGACTTTATAGTTGAATGTAAAAGAAGTTACCATCCAAGGTTTCATGCAGAATATTTTTTAACAGGGAGAATAACGGAGAAAAAATGGGGCTGAACAGCTTAGGATATATTTTATTATTTTTTAAATCAATTTTAGAATCACTCATTAGAGTATACTACATTGTACTAAATGGTCACCTGGCAGTCAGTCTATCACATGCTGGAAATTTATGAAGAACAGTTTAGAAACATATTAATGAATGTCTTAATTTGCTTTGGTTTTAAATCCCCTTGCAAGTTGTGCTAAAATTATATTTCTCTATAATGTGAACATTCATATTCAGTGTGCTTAGTCTGACCAATATCTTCTGCATAAAAATTTCTCCTGAAAACACAATTCTTCCCCAACTTCCATCTGAGGACCTGATCAAAAACTATGTAAAGTTAATGGGTTTTATACTATTGATGGCAATTCGTGTTGAATCAGGTTCACCATACGCAGGTCTGCAGATCATTTCACCATTGTGCAATTAAAAGTACACAGAGAAAATACAAGGTGCCCCAATTTAGAAAAAATGAAGTTTGAAGTGTTATTATTAGCTGAAATGAAAGTTTATGAGAGGCATTTTGAATGGTATTTTTATCTCATAAAATATTGCTTACATTATTTTTGTATAAAATCTTCTTTTCATGTGCTGAGTAATCCTTACAGTTTTTGTGAAGCTTTTGATCAAGGCTGGGCAAAGACCTTTACACATTGCACAAATGACTTCTCAAAAATGCTGTAACACTACAGTCCCCCCAGTCACAGGTGTGCTCTCGCTGTGGTGGTGCATGGCAGGTGCTTAATGACACTGCCAACACCTTGGGACAGGAACTCAAGAGAACTACTCTCATTTACAGCTCCAAGAGATGCATTAAAAATGACAATGTGGTCTGTATTCTAAAATTACTGTCCAACTTCACCAAATGTGACATGGAATATTTGAGGTTTTTAGTGTAAAACTAGAGTGTCTCCAGTCACTGATGCAATCATTGCATTGTATCAGTGCAACCAGGAATTGCACAGATGTAGTTCCTATTTGGCAGGAAACTTAGCATAAGATGTGTCAAGACCAGACTAAGACTTTGTAATGACCTTCACTTTCCAATTTAATATCAAATATGATGTTTATTGAAGCACAAATAATCCCTATGCCTGTTTGGGGCACTGAGTAAGAACTAAGTTAAGCACCACCTACTGAGTTGCTAATATTTCTTCCTATAATGCCTGCACTGGTACCTAGAGGACTTACAGTCTAAGTGATAAGTCCGGGGTTTTGACCTAGCTTGTACAGTATGAGATTAGTAGCATTAGCAGTATAGACTTTAATTTTCATTTGAACTTCTGACGTGCACTGTGTTCTTTCTTCAAAGATGATTCAACTACAGTATCAATCTGTAAATTATCTGTCGAGGTTTTGGCTGGGCAGGCCACAAACTGAAAGACATTATAATTGCTTCTTTTTCGATCTCTAACATATTTGTTCCTTTAACTCTAAAATATCATAATATCAGTGTCTTTGATCAAGGTAATTTTAATTCATAAACTTCCTCAGAGGTCAATCACAAGCTTTAAATTTTTAGCGCAACCTTTAAATTTTCAGTGTTTCCTCCATTCAAGCTTTCTCTTGAAAAAGCTTTCCATTTATATTAAACAGAGTGATGATAGGAGGTGTTGCTGTAACAGCCACAGACTCTTCTCTCCTGTTCCAGGCTTACGTTGGGTTTCATGGTTAGCTGCGCTTTCTTGTCGATGTGGCTCAGCAACACCTCTGCTGCTGCCATGGTGATGCCAATTGTAGAGGCTGTAGCTCAGCAGATCATCAGAGCTGAAGCAGAAGCTGATGCGCTGGAGATGTCTTGCTCGAACGGCTCCACCAACCCGGCACTGGAGCTGGACGGTAGGTGTGGAGTACAGTTTTTGTCTTTGCCCACCCCCACCCTACAGCAGGGTAAACACCACGTGAAATAAAGTGGAACAGCTAGGGAAGTGCTGGCATCATTACGTGCTTCATGGTGAGACCTCTCTTGGATTACTGTGTATGAGGCCTCTCACATTCACAAAGACTAATTAAAACCAAACGGGTGCAGAGTGTGGCAGTTATATGAGAGGAGAGGAGAAGAGAAGAGCCTGGCTTGTTAAGCCTGGTAAAATGAAGCCTGAAAAGAAATATGGCTACAAGCTACAAATACACTGGGAGTTAAAAGTTATCAAGAGAAAAGCGTTCTTTAAGCTCTAGGGTTATGTTGGGAGTATAAATGAATCTAAACTGGTTACGTACACAGCTGGATTGTAAATTAGGAAAAGATTTCTCATCATTAGAAGATTAAGACTTTGGGGAATCGCAGTCGTGAAGGAGTAGGGCACAACTTAGCTGGTTTTAAGACTGGCACTTGTAAATGTATTCATGGGATGAGGCGAAGCGGTTGCATGGAACAGGACATGTTGATGGAGCCTTTCCAGCTTTGCTCCCTTAAATGCTTATCTGTCTTTCCATCAATGTCTTACAGAAAATGTAGGAGAATGTCAAAGCAGTGACTGGAAAGAGAAAGAAAAACAAGTTAATGGGTAATAGTTATTCATTTACTAAATTCTGTTCTAAGAATTCATCTAAATAGAATGCGTTTATTAAAATACATACCTTTGTTTTTCCAGATATGACAACAATGTGGGTAGTACTGTGTGCACAATTGAAAAGGAAAATGAAAAAGAAAAGGAACAGGTACTTAAGGTGACTTTCTTTTCTTTAATGCAGCTAATGTGTATAACTTAACCTAAGTCTCACTCCTATATAACACCTAACATGGCACAGCTAACAAGTAATCTAGTTTCATGTGAATAAGATATATATGTGTAGATACAAATACACATACACTTATTTAGTTATTTCATTAGTGGTTTTGAGCCCCTCATGTATTTTATGCAAGTTAAACCAACCTCACCAGAGAGCAAACTCTATGTATCAGGAGTATATGTATCTCAGCACGTATGAAGGAATTTCCTGTGTGGACACTGAGACAGCTCAGGCAAAGGACTTCAGGATCTGACTCTCCCTTCTTTTCCTTTGCATGAATAATTGTAGTACCACTGCAACAGCAAACCAAACTATGCAGCTTCGGGCTATATTGCCGGCAAATTGTCTGGCTGTTCTGGGACCTCCTTGAATCCTATTTTTGTGCTTGATGATGAGCCCTTCTTATATATTAATTGGTGTATATTCTTTCTAAGGAGAACCTACCACCTGCTGAAACAGGGACAAAAAGCAAAGAGGACAAATACAGTGGGATTTTTAAAGTGATGTGCTTATGTGTTGCTTATTCTGCTACCATTGGAGGGCTGACCACAATCACAGGAACATCAACTAATCTGATTTTTGCTGAGCACTTCAATACGTAAGAGACTATATTAAATTATTTGTATTCTTCTTAATCCAGAATTTTAACCGTTCTTTCTTGAGCTCTCACATAGCTCCTCTAAAATGCTTTAGAAACCTTACACTTTGATTTGATACTGTTTGTTTCTATTACTTTCTTTTTGTTATTTTCTGTTAAAGAGATAAAATGAAATTGCATGCTTGTATTTGTCTTACACTGAGAAAGGCTATAAGTGATCACCCAACACATGCAAAAAGGACCATTCTTTGGCTAAATAATACTTTACTGTTTACGTTGCTGCATGGAAAAAGATGGGCTTATCTGAGGAGTAAGACATTACTTAGTATAAGTATGACAGACAGTATCTGGCCTTAAAGGATGGTTATTCATTTCTGAGTACAGCAGGAGCTAAGTTCAGGTCTGCTTAGCAAAGTGCATCAGGGACTTTCAGGAGGCTGGTGCGTTATTGAAATGACAAATTTAGGTCCGTTAGTCAAAGAAAAAGCAAATAATTTCCAACCAGTCTGAAACTTTGCATTCAATGGAACATTTTGGTTTGAGGTTATTAAAAACATTCTTTAATATTCCTTTTCTTTTCTAAGTAGAACTCCTTTGAAAAGAAAATTGGCAGATTTCATTCCAAAGCTTTTGGAAACCCAATAGTTCTTGCTGAACTTTTTTTTCTTCCCCAAACTACTCATTGCCAGAAATATTCCTACTCTAATTTTAAAATGGAATAAAGTAAAGTACAATCCTTTTATTACCCTCTGCCCACTATTCTGTATTGCTGATAGCAAAATGGTGAAAGACCAGTTATTGATAGATTTTCTTCCATCCTGTGTTCCATGAATGGATGAAATTTGGCTTCAGCATGCTGCTGAAAGGAACTGAAGTGATACAGTCTGTAAATCAGCCTGTGTTAAGAGAGTAGTAACAATGGAAATTATAACAGAGTGCCTGTTACTGGGGCCAAAGAACTACGCAGGGCAGAAAATGGCATAAGTCCTTCAGACTTAAACCTTCAGTCATGTAAGCATTTCTGGTTCAGGCAGGCTTCATGCTCAGGAACCTGGAATAATCCAAGATTGATTACCAGGGGTAAGAACTGTTGTTGTTCATTTCCCTGCAGTTGTCGGAAACTTGAAAAAAACTGGCTTGCAGCTGGTTTTTCAGTTTGTCTTAGCTGTTAACAATCTCTTCAAGAATGCATAGGCAGATTGTTGTTCTCTCCCTGGGCCTTCAGCCTCTGCTAGGAGCATGGGCTGTGCATGGAGTGCTGCATGTAATCTAGTTTTATACCCCACCAGGATTTTGTTTAATCTTTACACAACCACTGAGCCTAATCCTTAACTTAAGCTGAATCTAACTCCTAACTGTGCAAATATTTTTATCTTTAACTGTCTTGGTCCCCTTCTCCTTAGAGGCTTCGTTTGTATTTATGCTCTGTCTGAAGTGGGAACTGACCTGTTAGCATCACTTGCACCCATTTGCAGTCTGCCTTCATTTATCATAAGCGTTGAAGGGAGAGTAATTCAGCAAAAGAGCTGTACATATTCCATATTCCTTATATATTACTGATTTTAGTATTAAAGAAATATTTAAATATTAAATAAGCTGGAATTAGTGTTTACTATTCTGTCCTTCCCTCCTTTTCATTTGTTGCATGAAGAGGAAGGCAGGATATCCATGTTAGCATTGGAGCCTGTGTGTTGCTGGGAATCCTCAGCCTGCTGTTGATTTAGGACAAGCAGTTATGCTGTGATCCACAGGGCAGAAGCATCCCTACCAGTGAGACCAACTTCCACAAGGGCTCCTTTTCAAGATGGATTTGTTACTGACTTGCACAGGGACTTTCTATTCATTCTGTAATTGTCTGCAAAGGGACATTACAATATAGTGTCTAGAATATAGATAACTGGGAAAAAAAAAGAAAGAAAAAAAAAGTAAAAAAAAAAAAAGTTTTGACCAAGACATTAAGGAGACGCGTAGCCAGCTGGTAGGCTAAAAGCTACTCTGCTCACACTGCCCATAAGATACCCAGAAGCCTTTACTGGCCACAGAGGCATCAACGAGGATGAGTTGGGTTGGTCCCCACTGCTCCCTGGAACAGATCCTTGGTGATGCTGAGTCCCTTTCATCTCACTCCATATTTATTTTCCTTTTGTATTTTATCCATTTTCATAGTGGTGTTTTTCATCTTGAATCCTTCAGGCTGCTGCAGATCCCCATGTCAGTTATCTCACATCTGTAGTTTTACCTACCTAATCTCACATAGCTGTGGAGACTTTCTCACAGCTCTTTCCCACATGAAGCAGTTTCTTCAGCACTGCAAGACAAGGTTCACAGCAGGGCCATGGATCCTGGGAGCACAGGCAGCTGCACCCCAGGGTGAGGGGAAGGCTGTGGGGAGGTTAGAGAGAGAAAGGTTTGCGAGACAACACTGGGTCAGGCAGAAAACGGAGTTCTCCTATGCTTGAGGAAGACTAAATCCTGCAATGAAACCTTTGGTTCTCCAGTCAGGCTCACTGACAGGTTACTCAATTCCCGGAACCCTGTTCTGGTTGCCTACTTTGACCTTCCAGAATAAAACATTGCCAACATAACATTATTTCCAACCTAAGCAATTTTATAAAAGTCATAAAAGGAATAATCTTATCTGGATTTGTTCTATGAACCAAATTTGTTGGCATTTGGAGTGTTTGCCTGGAAAGAGTTCATTGTTCTTGGTGCCGAATCACTGTAAAATAAGGATTATTGAAATCAATCACACTTTTTCATTTCCTGAAGGAAATAGGTCTAGAAAATAAGCAGTTCAGTGTGTCCTGTCCATCCTTGTCTCAGACAAGATCTGTAAGAGATAATCCAACAACAGCAGATAATCCAACCAGCACTATTTAATAGATCATTTTTAAAATCATTTGAATTTACCATTCAGTCTACGTGAGGAATGTTTGCTTTGGAGATGAAGAATAGCTGAATTCAATATTAAGATTACTAGAAATACTTACATATATATTCAGCCCTGCACAAAATTACTGTGAAATCTGACTACAATAAATTAACATTTTATAATGGAATTGACTCTTTAGTATGAAGTTGTTTTAAAGACCTTGTTTTGTTGCTCAATAAGGAATTATTGCACATAATTCAGGAAAGCAGATTATAAACACTTTAGCAAGTGATGAAATGCTAAGTCATTGCTATGCTGATGTTGGGTTTTTTCCTATCTTGGAATTCATACATTCAAAAAGTGATGTAGTTGATCATGGGGTAAAAGCTAAATAGCCATGTAATTAGTAAATTATATATAATAGCACAATGCCTGTTCTTGTTCCAGTTTCACTGTCTCGTCACTATGTACAGTTGCAATTTAGAGCATCACCTCAGGAAGTGGGTAGGAATTTTGGTTCAGTCCTAGCTGACACTTTAATTGCAATATATATAAGCATCGTAATAAATATAGATCAATCCTAAAATATGCACAATGCTTGAGAAAAGATTTATAACAAGCATTTACTGCCTCAAAGACTTGTGTGACTATCTGAATTCCTTTTCTTCTAGCAAGGCCTGAGATACAAAAGATTGGCTAATAATTGGAAATGGTCATTACAGCCTCTCTCTGGACATTACCATTTCCCTTCCATCTGATTTTTGCATCAAGGAGGAAGGCTGTTCAAGGAGACTAGAATTTTCTCACTTTTAGCATTAAAAGCTCTCTTAGTAGAGCTGGAGGAGCTCAAAGGAAGAATAACTTCTGTTCATAAAGCAAATTGAAAAACAGGATTCATTTACCTGGCCTTTTTGCCTGTCTGGCATCTATCTCATTCAACATTAAATTAATTTATTTCAGAAAAAACAAGCCCATTGCTCCTTTTCTTAAATGTACATGGCAGGGAGCATTCTGGTTGAATGAACCACATCTCTAAACAGTAGATTAAGACAGCCTCAAAGAGACAAGTTGACCAGAGAGACAATCCACCTAACAAATGAACAGTCCTGCCTTTCCTGGAAATTAGTAATAATTTTGTTTCAAGTCAGTTCTGAATGCCTTATGGAACCTTAAACAGTACAAGCCTGAATGTTGTCTCCACTGTTGTCTTCTAAGTTCATTGGAACTTGTTCATTTGAGTATATTTTCTTGTGCTCAAGTGTCCTCTCAAAGAACTGCTTTTCTTCAGGTTCTGTTTCTTTGTAATCCTAATGGTCCTTCAGGCCGTGAGTAGCCCTAACTTACCTCCTGAACTCAGGTTAGACACACCAAGATCAGTGCCAGATTCCACAGACCTGTTGCTGATCCAGTGCCCAAATAACTGGCAAAGCTAGTTCCTGTAGTGGTCATGATGATCAGGAACAGGGTGGGAGGGTGAGGGAAGAGGACACCAGCAGCCACCTCATGCTCAAGTCAGCTGCCAGCCAGAAGCACTCTCTTGCCGCAGGGCTTTCTGGCACTTCTTACAAGTCTTCATTCCTTTGCAAAGCTCAACTGAACAGTTTTTTACTTTCATCCAGACGTTACCCAGCTTGCCAGTGCATCAATTTTGGATCCTGGTTTATCCTTTCCATCCCCATCACAGTTATTATTCTGGTGCTCTCCTGGGTCTGGCTCCAGTGGCTTTTCCTTGGGTTTGAGTAAGTAAATGTTGTAATCAATAAAACTAAAGGTTGATGATGTAAGAGAGATTTTGCAACAGGAATAAATATCCCATCTAAGTTTAACAGGCTCAATAGGAAGATAATGCAGCAACAGTGATTTCGTGCCCTTGATTAATATGGATGAGTTTCTGGATGGGACAAGAATTTTCTAAAGTAAGGAGCCTTGACTACTCAGCACAAAATGAAGAGTCCATATTACAAATGTTGATACCCATACACAGACATAATCATTAAACAGTGCATGTGTGCAAGACAGAATACTACTGACATTTTATACATTTTCATCTAACACTGGAAGATTTATAATCAGGATGTTGCCCTTCACTGGAGTCAAGGATTGGCTTGAATACTTGAGCAATATCTGTTTTATAAACTGGAAGACTATATTTGTAAATGTGAAGTAAAAAAATTCCACTTTTACAAAATTCATTTGTGGTGGTATGGTAGGGTTTTTTTTTTTCCCCTTACAGCTTGTGCTTTTAAGGTTTTGGAGAGGATAATACTTATTTTGGGCTGATTCTTCAAAACCTTGTTCTCCATGAGTTCAGTAACATCTGCAGACACTTGTCTTCCACAATTACCTGGCTATGTATGGCGCAAGAGATGAAGAGTGAGACTGCCTACTCTTAAGCAGACTTTAAATCATCCCACACTTACCACTCCATACGTGAACATTTACTGTTTCATTTTTCTTGATTGTTTCAATAATGTTCTTTTTAACACCATGTAAGGGTCTTACTCCCAAAACAAAAACCTAACTCGTACCAAATATCCTGCTGATCAGGATGCAGCCTACTCATGAGACACAAACTTTTTCATTACAAAACAAAGTAAAGCAAAGTCATAGATGACTTTCATTAAATAGCCAGGTTATGTATTTGATTGTTTCAATTAGTTCCCATGATTAAAGTTCCAGCCTTCCTGGGCAAATGAGCTAGACAATAAGAGCACACATTTTGTTGCTCCCTCTGTCAATCTCCTATTGAGCTTTTTCACTTAATTCCAATATGCTCAGTTTGGTGTGTGATAATTAAATGGGAGATACTGCATTGTAAAGTGAAAATTTTACTTCTGTAAAGTGTTATTGGTATCTGGAAAGGTTGGACTTTTTTTTTTTTTTTCCCTGCATAGACTGTTAATTCATTGTTCAATATTGCTGATTTACATTCCAGTTTTAAAAACATGTTCAAATGTGGCAAGAAGAAAACAGCTAGAGAAGAGGCCTCAGCACAGGTGATTCAGGATGAGTACAAGAAGCTTGGACCAATAAGGTACATCAAACCATAAATCTGCGAACAAGAGTGAGTGCATCCAAGTGCAAATGCAGGAAAATGTATAACCCATTCTGTTTCTGCTATAGCTACCCAGAAATTGTCACACTTGTCCTATTCATTCTAATGACCCTGCTGTGGTTCACCAGAGAGCCTGGCTTCATCCCAGGATGGTCTTCACTTTTCCCAAAGTAAGTAATCTTTTTGATACACCAAGAACTGTACTGTGTCTTAACTACATACCTTCTTTTCTTCTCAATTTAAAAAAAAAACCAAAAAAAAAACCACCAAAAAAGCAACAACACCCACCCAAAATATTTTCAATACTTCCAAAATATTCCAGGCTGAAAACCTTTGTAGTGTATACAGAATAGGTAAACTCCAGCAACGTCATAGATGTATGTGTGCAATATCTGAAATGTGCTAAACCCATTACAGGATAAAACAAAGTGCCTCCTAAGAGGGATTATGCATAGTTTTTGGACTTGATCCAATGAGGGAGGATGCATAATGATTGATGTTACAGTATCCTACTTCCACATCAAATCTACAGTTTCAAGAATTTGGTTAGAACTTTTTGATCTACTGCTCTCAGTGACAGCCACACTCGTATGCATACATCCCCTGCTTTGACAGCTCTAATTAATGATCTAAATTACTATCTGTTCATACATAACTCTCTCAGTGCCACAGTTCAACTAACCATGAAAAAAAACAGGATCTATTCAGGAACTATTACATTTTTTTGCCTTCTGCTGCAGCTTGGCTTTCAGTCCCTTCCCCAGGATCACCTACACTTTTTTTCCCTAAGAAATCGGTTGCTCTTCAAGAACTTATAATACTGTGATGTTTCCTGTTCTTTTGCTGTAATTACTGTAATCTCAGTTCTGTTCTGTGATAAAGGTCTGAGTTTTGCTCTCAAGTACTGGGAAGTAGTTGCAGGATTGGGAGGAGCAGGACTTTGTGCTGTTTAGGCCCTTCTGGATTTAACATTTATTACTGGATGGGTCAAAGGCCAGTGCTGATGGTAATTTGATGGTAATTTTCCTTTTTTTTTTTCCTTTGTGTCTGTCACCCCCCAGTGCTCTCCAGAAAGTCTGGTAGGGTATACAACAAGAAATAATTGTAGCCCTTCAAAGATTTAAAGTGCAAAGCAAAATTATTTTGTGTAAAAACTAGCATTAAAAAGTGCAATAAAAACTAAGGTTGTTGTCATATTTATTTTTTTCATTATCCAAAAAATTGCCAAAGAACATTTTTTTCTCCTTATAACAGCAGAAATGATGATCATTGTCTCATACGAAACACTGTGTTCTTGAAGGGGTTTTGGAGTGTTGACCTAATCAAGCGATCATCCAGCTAAGCAATCAGGCTGGCTTTGTTTCTCTTTCTGCTTCATATTAATGTTCAGTGCTCATCGAGCACCGTTTAACGAGATACATGTGATACTGAAAAACAGACATTGTAAACAACCTTTCAAATCTGGAACTTATGGCTCAAATGGATTATTTCAGTCCAGAGATCCCCATTTTTTTATTTGTTGTTGTCTGTTTGCTGTTGTCTGAGGATTTTGTTCACTGTCAGGGAAAAGCAGAATATTCTCATAATAAGGGTGGTTACAGGTTCTGCACAGGGATGTGACTTTGTGGATGCCCTCTAACGGGAACGCAAGCACGTGTCATGTCACATTAGGCTGAATCATGTTATAATTTGGGTGAGGTAACCTGAAGAGAAACAAAGCTTATGTTACTGCCTAACAAAACCTTTAAGGGGAAAGAAAACATTTCTTATTATTCAGGCCTTGCCTGTTTCTAGACAGCTTTAATTTGTCAGTCAATTGCATTAATTGGCATAAGACCAGGCAACTGGGTTTTTACTTTTCTGAACAACAGAAAACTTCTCTGACAAGATACATGAGTGGGGCAAGGAGCCAGCGCAGGTACAGCTGGTAGTGAGCCATCTTCTTTAAAGAAAACAGAGACGCAAACAGGAAAAAGAACTCAAAATCCAAGAACTGTGGTTCTGTCAATGGTTACATTCCCTCATCTCCGTGATGTCCAAGCAGCTTCTAGCAGTGCATGAACTGCATCTTTTATGCACGTGTTCCCTTATGCCTCTGTGTACAACATTGTTCAGTGTTTCAGACTTACGTATACTAACAGGCATGTGCACAACTTCCTTATGTTTATGCTACAGGAAACAACTGAAAGGAAAAAATCTCTGTCTTTAGAAATCTGACTTCTTATCAGAAACCTGATAGCACTTATTTTGCACAGGACCTTATCCCATATTCTCAAGCCAACCTGAGGCAAGTTCTGTCACCTGCACAGATGAGCTTTGTCCTTAGGAAAAGCTGCAATGTCAAAGCTATAAATAAAGTTGAGACCTTCCATGGCCGGTGAGTGGGTCCTAGTAGGTATGGTTCACACCACTCCCAGGGTCTAAAACCAGACAGGACCGTCACTTCATTTATTCTAACATGCTGAAGAACATGAATACCTAGAAAGCAACCAGGCTTGATTTCAGGGTGACAAAGCACAGGTTGGAATTTACCCCTTTCCTTGATAATCTGTCCTGGTGAATTATCATCTCTGTTGCCAAACTAAACACAAACTTGCACCTTGTTTTCTGTCCGAATATACCTTCCAGCCATCTGTTTTTGTCTTTCCCGCTGGATTAAAACTTTTCTGTGATAGATGCTTTAAGGATATACTTATCTGGTTTAATTATATCACATTATAAGCTTTGTTTTGACAAACAGCATGGAACGCTCAAAGTTTTCCTTCCAGAAAGAAATTCTCACCACCCATGTTCATGTTCTCAGCCCCTTGTGTGCATTCTCACAAGTTACTGAATATCACCTTAAAATCCAGACACTGATTTTTTATTTTTTTTTAGATCCCAGCAGAAATATTGGTGTTTAATGATGATACCTCCCCACTTTTTAAGGGTTACTTTTTGAAATGTTAGCCAATTTTCAATCCACATTTGTGCTGTATCGGTTTTGAATAGAGTTCATTTTTAAGCAGCATTATCAGATGTGTTTCAAACATACAAAACCTTTACCAGTAAATTTTTCTGAAGAAAAAGTTTTTAATCTATTAAAGACTAATCCTTTACTGTCCTGCCCTGAGCCCCTGTTACATCCCTCTGGAGGAAGACAGCAGGATATTTTAATAATGTTGTATAACACTACAGAGAGCGGCACAGGGTAAAACCGCCTGTTTCCTCCCCATCTGTTGACAGCACAGGATCACACATCATTTCTGTTACAGCAGTTTCCTTCCATGTCCTGGCCTGATTCCAGGCTGTAGGGTGTTAACTTCAATTAGACGAGTTTCAGCTTGGCCTTTGGCCAGGACTTTATGAACCTCATAAAATACAGAAAGTTCAGCACTGGGCTGCAGCTGATTACTGCTGATGTATGCAAGGTGGGCTTCCCTAACACTTCCTCAGATTATTGCCTGAGTGTATTCTTTCTTTTTTTCTGCATTGTTTATTCCTTTCTTTACCTCCAACACGAGGCCACTACGTACTTCTGCCCACAGCCCTTTTCTCTACAATGATCTCAGTTGGAGTCATCATGAGATCTCCTTAACAGCTTTTTTGCTTCCTCATAGGACAATCAGATGTGCAGTGTTATGAGCAGGTAGATGTTGTACATGCAATTGTATTACAGCTTGGATAAATGGACTTTGAAAAATGTTTATCTCAAAATTTGATGACGATTGAAAAGCTTCTGTTTGGAATGGTGCCATGTGTGTCTTCATAATAGCAGGATGTTGTGTGTGTCCTGAGCAGGTTTTCTAAGAATTATGTTTTGCATCAGGAATACTAAGTTTTTGTGAGAAAAAAAAATTGCACCTCCCTAGTTCAACGAGGGGAAGTGCAAAGTCCTGCATCTGGAGAGGAAAAGCCTCAGGCACCAGTACACACTGGGGGCCACCCAGCTGGAACGCAGCTTGGTGGGAAAGGACCTGGAAGTCCTGGTGGACACCAGGTTGAACATGAGCTGGCAATGGGCCCTTGCTGCAAAGAGGGCAAATGGTACTCTGGGCTGTGTTAGGAGGAGTGTTGCCAGCAGGTGGAGGGAGGTGATCCTTCCCCTCTGCTCATGGGGTAAGGCCACACCTGGAGTGCTGCATCCAGTTCTGGGCTCCCAAGTACAAGGATATACTAGAGAGTGTCCCACAAGGGGCCACAAAGATGATTAAGGGACCGCAGCATCTCCTTATGAGGAAGGGCTGAGAGAGCTGGGACTGTTCAGCCTGGAGAAGAGAAGGCTGCAGAGGCATCTGGTCAATGTTTAAAAATATGTGGGAGGGTGCAAAGAGGACAGAGCCAAGCTCTTCTCAGTGGTGCCCAGTGACAGTAAAAGAGGCAATGGGCAGAAACTGAAACATAGGGGGGTCCTCCTGAACATCAGGAAACACTTTTTACTTATGACAGTGACCAAGCACTGGCACAGGTTGCCAGAGAGGTTGTGGAGTCTTTATCCTTGGAGATATTCAAAGGCCGTGGGGACATGGACCTGGGCAACTGGCTCTGGGTGACTCTGCTTGAGCAGGGGGGTTGGACCAGGTGACCTCCAGAGGTCCCTCTAACCTCAACCATTCTGTGAAGAAGCAGCTGCATAGAATAAAGTGGCAGCATGAATTGTTTCTGTATCTAAATCTTGCTTCCTTCAAAACTCCTAGCAAATCTTAAGAAAATGCTGGACAAGGTCCTAGAGGAAGAGATTTTCTGCTCTTTAGACCCAGTGCATCTGGTCCTAGGCTAAAGGTGACATATCGGCAGAAACCTCTGCCTTAAGAAACCATAACAAAATAACAACTTGATTTTTAAAAGCATGTCCTGTGCTAGCAGACAATAGGAAGCAGGGGACAGAATATAGTAGGGCACCACTCCAACTTCTATGACCGCTTCATTTTGTGACAGTGTTAGCTAAAACTAAGCTGGTTGTGGTGTCAGTGTGCTATGCTTATTAAGGTTTTTTGAATCTCACCTAACACTGCTGTTAAAGCAAAGGGATCTACCAGATTGCACATTTGTAATATATAACTGGGAGAAGATTTTTCCCTTTCAGTGAAAAGCCCTGGTTTAATATAAAACTTTAAGCTGCTGGGAAGACCAGCTGGGAAGTTATGCTTGGACCTACTGTAGCTGCATACGCAGAAAAGCATGTGGTATGAGGTTGAGAGAAATATATTGGTATATTGGTTCAGGAAAACTTAAAGAAGAACTTACAGAAAATAGAAAAAAAAATAACAAAGCTTAAGAAAAAGTTGGGTTTAGCTTTCTTCAGCAAAATTCTTATTCATTTGAATGACTATCTTGACTGAAATAAGACAGACTGGGATATGTCACCACTTAAGTGTGTAGCAGAATCAGACAGAGGTGTTAAAGTGGCCTTAGAGCTCAGCTTTGCAGTTTACCTGATCTTGGGGCTACTCTGTACAAGTTAGGAGGGTATTGGGTCAGATTAAGAAACACTAGTGCAAGCAGTTATCAGGCACTGGAAATGACCAAAATAAACACAGCCCTTGTAGTGACAGCCTAGTAGTGACAGCCACAGGAGGATGGTAATAAAGCTCTGCTGCCTTTTCTTAGCTACAAAAGCATCATCCTTTGTGGGCGTGCACAGTGCTTTTAAGGCCTTTTGGTCTGAATCTATTATAGAGCATATTAAAGTGATTAAATTTATCACTGAACTGTGAAAATTAGTTGTTTAAGCATCAGCTATTCCCAAACATTCCCCTCCCCCTGCTTATTTCTGGGTGACAAAATAACACATGCTTACTCAAGATGCTTATTGCTGAATTTAGAGGGCTTACATCTACTGTTTCTACAGATGTGGTGAACTGGCCTTGGCTGGCTGTGAGATGCCCACCCAGTTGCTTTCTCACTCCCACTCCTCAACAGGACAGGGGAGAAAATTAGGTCAAAAAGCTTGTGGGTCGAAATGAAGGCAGGGAGATCCCTTACCAGTTACCATCATGGGCAAAACAGACTTGATTTGGGGAAAATTAATTTCATTTAATTGCCAATTAAAACTAGAGTTGGAAGGTGAGAAACAGACACAAAAAATAAAACGCTTTTCCTCCACCTCCTTTCATTCTAGGCTCAACTTCTTCGTTCCTGACTCCTCTACCTCTTTCCACTGCCCCAAGCAGCACATACGGTGGGGAATGGGGGTTTGTGGTCACTCCATAACAACTCCTTTCTGCCACTCCATCCTCTTCCTCCTCACTCTTTTCCCCTGCTCCTCCTGAACATATATATTTATGTGTTTTTTTCTTGTTAACTTCTCCTTAGGTACAAAGGTTATGCTACGGATTCAACAACTGCCTTAGTGATAGGCGTCCTGTTCTTTATTATTCCAGCAAAAACATTGTCTAGGACTTCCAATGGAGAAAACAGTTGAGTATATTTGGGTGTGGATTTTACTACAATAAGATATCTAAGATGCAACCATAAATATAACTTATTGCACTTGTTAGAACAATATGGTTAAATACTAATGTTACAATCTTAATCCAGGGTAATATCTTACTGGGATATAAAGCATCCCTGGCCTAGAAGTCAGTGCCAACACTTAAGCAGTGTGAGCAGCAGTAGCTAGAGCTGTGCAGGAACCTGCTACCTGCAACCCACTGCTGCCGATGGAAACCACCTTTCCATTAACTGCAGTGGGTTTTGAATGGGACTGCATGGGGTAGGGTGGGGTTTATTATTTGAAAATGTTACTGCTTATTCAAGGTACTCTATAAAATTTGTCATGGTAAATGAGTTTATTCACATTTCATTTTTCTGCTTCAAAATGGCGTTTACCCTGATTAAAGTATACCTCCGGCTTGTCCTCTTTATGCATTCGATTCTGCTGCTGAAATCAATGATATCTGGGGGTTCACAGAGAACACAAGATCAGAATGTAAATGAGTCAAAGTGAAACAGCGTTTGCTCAGCGATCTGTCTGAATACCGCGGTTTTATTGAGTAAATGAAACGCATTGATGTCCCATAGCTATCTTCCACATAGGGAAGGAGGGGAGAGGGGCCAGTGCTCTGCTGGTGGAAACTGTTGTAGCTCTGGTGTCTTCAGGTTGTGACAGTTTTCACCAGCTAAGGATCTGTCCCAGGAAGAGCGAGTTGTTCACATCAAAGACTTCCTTTATGTTATGAGATTTTGCTTTTGAATATTTCCAATATTTCCCAAGTACTTCCACAGGGAGATTGTTTCGAGGTGGTTTTCAATATGTTTTTAAATGTTGGCGGGGGTTTTGGTTTGGTTTGTTTTTTTTTTTTAATTTTTTTTTCTCTAGCTGTTTTTGGTTACACTCCACTGATTACTTGGAAGGAATTTCAGTCATGCATGCCCTGGGAAATAGCTATTCTTGTTGGTGGCGGGTTTGCACTGGCAGACGGCTGCGAGGTAATACAATTTATAGAAGATACTGAACAATTAGCATGACCCACACCAGGAGCAATTAGACAAGCAGTGAATTCAGTTAATCTCTTGTTTTAGCAAGTTATTCTGTAGCAATATTGAAAACGATAAATGTGACAAATATTCAAGATGTTCAGAAAGCAGCATTAAAGAAAAAGGACTGTACGTTGTCTTCAAAGACTATGCACGATGACTACTGTTTGTTATTTAATTTAAACCTCATGGTGGTAAGAGTTGTGCAGATGCAGTTTCCAAAGCCTTAGGGTTAATGTCCCATGTCACTGAAGTACCTCCTGTGTGGAGCCCTGCTGCCTACTCCAGTAAATCAAGCAGGTTTGGGCCCAAACTCTGGTTGTGAAGCCTGACATATGCATATTTCGATTTTCTAATTATGACTCCTCTAAACATCTCAGAGGTGCAAATATAAATAAATGGAATATAGTTTGCATGGGTTCCTATAGGACACCACTGAATTAGAAAAATGTGCTTAAAAACATGTGGCAGTAACATGAAAAATATTTCAGATTTTTTCTCTTTTGAACAAATGCTTCACAAATAGCAGATAAGTAAGTTACTGTTTTATACTGTTTACTAAATTTTCTTTTCAGTGATGTGTAAAATGTAATCATGTTGTTATATTCCTTATGCAGGTTTCAAAACTTTCTGAGTGGGTAGCAAGTAAACTGACCCCTCTAGGATCATTACCCTTGTGGCTGGTTATCCTGATATCATGCCTTATTGTCACTTCAGTAACAGAAGTGGCCAGCAATCCAGCTACCATTACGATATTTTTGCCCATACTAGCTCCTTTGGTGAGTATTTACGATATTTTTGCCCATACTAGCTCCTTTGGTGAGTATAACACAGGTAGTTTTTAATCGGAATCTGCTTTATCATCCATGTAACAATACAGCTGCTCAAAGAAGCAGTTTTTAGAAATATCCATAAAATAATTCCTGCTGTGCTGTGTTGTGCATTGGATACTTGGTTGTTTTGGGGCTTTCTTACAAGAGACGCTGAAAATTTAGTAAAATTAGGTAAAAGTTCAACACACAAAAATTGATGCTGTTATTCCTATTTGTGAGTAGTTGAAGCACTTAAAAAGGACAAGTCTCTTAGTGTTTCTTCAGGACCAGATCTTAGTGAAATGATTAACACCGCAATTTTCAAGCTGTCACCAAAGAGAAGAGCAGGCTAATAGATGTGCTTTATATGTAATTCCCATTTCTTCTCTCCCTGGCACAATGGTGTCCTTTCTTCTCACCACCTTTATCAAAACACCCAGTTCTGTCTTCTTCAAAACTTACTGATCACCTTCCAGTCCGTAGGTTTTCCTCTTGGCCAGCCTAGACACATACCAGTGCCCTTTCCCTCTCTTACAAAGAAACCTCAGTCCTCACTTCATTGAATCCCTCTTATGTATTACATACAAATTCAACTTTATTACCTTCTTGCAGTGTTTTGCTTTTAGGTCTTGTGCTGTGCCCAGACTCTTTGCAATAGGCTTACTTTTTGGACTCAACTACAATTAGAAAATATCAGGCGTGAATTTAAAGTTTGGTAGCTATTCTGTATTAGAATCACCTTTTCTCCTCTGAAGCATTCCCAGGTATAATCTTAAAAATGAGTTATCAGAAAAGGTTATTTCTCACTCTTTAAACTGGCAGTTCTGTTCACAGTTCACTTGTATTAATATAATCAGTTTGTATTTACGCATTTCATTTGGCAAACGTGTCCCTTGACGGCTGTTCTCTCTCTGATATTTTACGACAGGCTGAAGCCATTCATGTGAACCCACTTTTCATTTTGATACCCGCTACCTTGTGTACTTCCTTTGCTTTCCTGCTTCCTGTAGCAAACCCAGCCAATGCCATTGTATTTTCATATGGTCATTTAACTGTTATGGACATGGTGAGTTTTAAGCAAAACTCCCTAAAGGGGAGTTTTTAGCATTTCAAAAACTTTCTTCAATGTCTTGATGTGAGTTTCTGCTTTCTTTTTTCTCTCCTTTAGGTGAAAGCTGGTTTGGGCATTAACATCATTGGAGTTGCTGTAGTTATGCTTGCAATTATGACATGGATAGTGCCTATATTCGACCTCTATACTTACCCAAGTTGGGCACCAATCATTCCTTCTACAAATAGCACTGGCCTCTAAAAAAAAAAATAATAATCCTGGGGATTGGTTAGGATTGGTTTAGTTTCTTTTCTTTTCCACTGGCATGTGGTGAGTCACTTAAAATGCTCTTTTGTCGCCACAACAACAGGGATCCACATTGCTATAAATGTCGTATTTCACAGTCCCAGAGACTGATGATCCACTCTGAGAGTCTAATCAGGAAGAGTGCTAGACTTTACAGGTATCATAAGGTTAGATCAAGTTTCTAATCTAGTTCAGCCAGTCTGAATTTTTATCTCTTCACTTCATGAAGGAAAAAATAAATGTGCATAGCCATTATCACTGGCAGTTTGCCCCCATTCTCAGGGTAGTGGAATAATGACATTTAGATGGTATTATTTCGAACACCTTTTCTTGCTATTACTATGGTGATATTCAGGGTTTGTCCAAGAACATACTGGTTTTCCACTTTCTAGATTCAAACTCTGTTTGGTGTTGATCACAAACAAAAGATCAGGCAGGGGATTGTCTTGAACACAGAGTTTACAGACCTGTCAGAAATGCACAGAAAATGGAGAAGAGCAGCATGACCACTTACACAGCACTTTATCTGTTAAGCACCTTGTAATTTGGAAGGAGAAAATATACTTAAGCATATGTTTAGTCTACCTCCTTCCGGGACCTCACTGAAACATGCTGTTGCTGTCATTCAGTATTTTTCTGGATAGACATGTATTGATAGATCTGAGTTGATCTAAGTGAATGGAGACTAAATTATCATCATACCTCTCTGCCAAAAGTAGAGATGTATCTCCTTGATGAATGAAAGCACAAGATAGAATGCTGAAGAGGTGACGATCAATCCATCAATCAAGACTACAGTGCATCTTCGGCAGGAGGCTCATGTTCTCTACAGGAAAGGTGGCAGTTTAATGTTTCTAGACTTTGTTAATGTTGGGAACAGAAAACAGTGCAATGTAGTCAGAATGGAAGTTCAGAGTTCAAAGATATCTTCAAATAATGATGTTTTATATGGTTGTTACATGTTTTTCACTGTAAGGACTACAGCGTTGTTCTTTTCATCTGTTGGGAAGACCAGTGACAATTTGTAAAGAGTGTTTAGTTAGTAGTTGGAATCAAAGCTGCACGTATTTAGCTTTTGTCATCCCCTGGGGCACCTCTGTGATGGTTGTAAACCTTAATCTGTCTTTTACTGTAAATTATCCATTTTTCCTAACAACAACAAAAAAGTGCTTTTTTTCTTTTCATTAGATGGTTTATATCTATTTTTAATAGTGCGTATTTAGAGATGTCAGTCATGACCTCTATAATGCCAGAACACAGTGTATAGGATTGTTGCCTATGCAGTTTGCTTTCATTAGGTACTGTTTGCAGATTCAGCTGCAATGAGTTATTAAAGAAACACTTTTTCTCAATGATGATGTTTTTGTGTAGGTAATAGCTGTCTGTATGTGCCACCGCACTTTTCAGCCTCACTCAGGCTGCTATGTCTTTAGGCTGGTTACCTCCCTTTTCTTTATCTTTTTCTGTATTTTTTATACAATGCTCGGCAGAATAGGGCAATCAGGAGCTGCCGCTATATAAATAATGTTAACTGATCCCCTGCAGTAATGATTATGATTACAGAAATGCAACACCTGGCTAAATGATGCCTCTAACCCATCAGGTACTGGAGGGAAATGCTTATGCAAGTAGCTAATCCAAGACATGGGTCTTGGACTGTATCATATGGTGTCTTCCCAGAAGGATGTGCAACACAGAAACAAGTAGCTCACGGTTTATGGAGGCCTTTGGTCCTGCAGGCATAGAGAGGAGAATCAGCTGAGAGTGCTGTTAGTTTAAAGTTCCAGATATCACCATTCCAGTTCTGTCAGTAATTTCCAGATTATTCAAGAGCAGTGAAAACAGTGAATCATATGATATTTCAAGTGGAAGGGATCTCATCTAACCTCTTGCTCAAAGCAAGGTTAGCACTGTGTTCAGACCAGGTTGCTCAGGGATTTGCCTAGTCACATCTTGAAAATCTCCAAGACATAGACTGCACATCTTCCCTGGGTAATGTTCTCCAGTGCTTTACTGCCCTTGTGGTGTATTGTTTAGTCTTTAAACAAATGAACAAACATATATTCATTTTAGTGGAATAGACTCATTATTCTTCCTTTAATTTGGGATAGATTTTTCCCTATGTGTAAAACTGTTGGGTTTCTTTTTTTTAGTGAAACATGAAAAAGGGGTCCAATCCTCTTTGCGGCCTTACATTCACGACTCCCAGTGGGCGTGATATTTTCAGTCTCCAGTGGTCTGCCCTGCAAAGAATCACCGGTATTATAACCATGTGGTAACTGTTGTTCAACCTGAGGAAATTTGTTACCTGTTTATGAGCTGTACCCCAGTTTTATTAATGTTCACAATACAGAATTAGCTGTTGTAACCTCAGGCTTGAACATGACATTGAGGTCTGCAGAGGTCCGTGAATGCATTGCTCTGCAAAATCATGCTTTGACACCTATATTCTCTCTTCAAGTTGCATACCTTCATGGAAGAAAATAATCATTTTGCAACATTTAAGAGAACTCTTCAGAAGTTGCCAACTGTAGTAAGTGGTACTGTTTTCAGTGTAAGCTGAAGATCAGTTTGTGCTGGATGATTTTCAGGGGTTCATTTGCTCTACTTTTTGGCTTATTCATAGGATTGTAGATAACATGATAAGAAGGGCCCATTGTGTCTGAACCCCCACATAATGCAGACCGCAGAATTTCCCGAGACTACTTTTTCAGGACAGAGAGCCTGATAAAGTATCTTTGTAAATAAGAAAGAAGATTCAAATTGTTTAATTAAGGATGCACTTTAAAAAACTATTTTCACTACAATCTGTGTATGTAGTGAATAATATATGAAGAGAGAAGGGAGGGATTTGTAAAGAAAGCTAGTTAATCTTCTCTTGGGCCACGTGTATTTATAAGTCATCAGAAAGAAATGCCGAATTATAAATAAACTGACTTTCAGTGACCAGCATCTTAACTATCACAAATTAGTGACAAAAAATGAAACAATCAAGCATGAGATTTTTGAGGGACCGTATCCTGTAAGTAAACCAGTCATGAATAAACGAGTTGGTAGCAGTGGGAATGTTGGGTTTCACCAGAATTTTTTTTCTTTTGTTTTGCTAAAAGTTTAAGGAACGGGTCAGACAAAAGCTTTGAGCTGAGTTATTATTATTGCTTACTTATTTTTAAAGCTTTTAGGAGCCTTTTAAGTCAAAATGAACAACTCTGCAGTGCAGAGATTGATATTGCTAGAACTTCCTCACCTGAGAGCGCTGAAATGGAGAAAAAAGAGAATTTTAAAATGGTTGGTCTTCTGGGTAACCAGTGGGTGGACTCGGCTCTGTCTGCAGGCACAGAGCACCACGCTGACTGTCAGCAGAAAATGTGCTCTTCATGTGTCGATGTTATATTCATTGCTTCGTCCAGAGTTTGTGAGTATTGCGACGAATGGTGGAAATGCGTCTATAATTATTGTAAGAATTGATTAATATATGATGGCTACATCAACTGTTTGTAAATTGCTTTGTGCATAATATTCGTATAAAATTGTGTGTTTTTCTTTGTCTCATCTGAGTCTAATTAGTCTACTGTATTAGTACATAAGTAATATTTATGACTTACTATTTAAAAAAAAAATCCTGCTGGATTAAATGGAGCCTTTGCCATGTACTTCATTAGTGGAGATGAGCCAGGTCATTGTTCTCCTTTTCTATGGCCGTGCTATATTTAATATACTTTCACTTTGCTTTTGGAAGATGTGGTTTTAGATTACCAAAAACCACAAAAGAAGTGAACCCTGGAAAAAGCTTCTTGACTGTTGTATTACCACAACCAGATAGTCGGATCAATCTTGCAGTGTAAATCCCCTTATGTACTTTTAAAATGAAATATCTGTGTTTGTTTACTGCAAGACTCTGGCTTGTTTAAAGTCAACCAGCCTGTAGCCCGAGGGCTCACTGAGGAGCAACGCAGCACAGCAGCTTAGGAAGGGTGTAGCGAAAAAAAAAAAAAGCCTTATACCCTGGATCTTATAACTTTTTGTCTAGGTGTAGACACCAAGCCAGGACGCAGATTAATTGCAACAATCAAAAGACTGTTGTATGTTATGTGCAGTTGCTGGCAGGACCAAAAGGCTTCTAGTGACCCCTTAGATGCACTATTATATACATATTTTATATATACATATTAGATGTCTGTTGCTGCCCCTCTATCCTGCCCTGCCATTGGCAGCCCACAGTAGGATGCCAGCTGCCCTGATGGTGACACCCTGCTTCTCCAGGGCTCCCAAGGCTAAGGATATTCCCCAGGGGTCAGGTCTGAACAGATTTCAGTTTGCTTTGCAGCTGCCTGTGCAAAATGATAACTTCAGTTACCAGGTTAGTTCTTTGTCTCTGCAAAGCTGATTCAACGGTTTACGGCTTTTAACAATTACTGAATTCTTTGTCAGTGTTACTCCTTAATACTTTTGCCTTGTGTGTTTGGAAGCTGTTGTATGTTACTTTACCTGCACAATGTTCAATTTCTGTACAACTTTCCTTTACAATACTGATCTACTATTTTCAAAATAAATATTTCCAAAATATTCTACAGTCCAACATGTATGTAGTGATAAATTAATAAGAGCTAAAATTGTGGTCTGTGAAGAAACGTTATCTTTCAATAAAAGTGCCTTAGATTTCTTAAAAGTTTTTTATTTTTATAATATAGAATCATCATAGAATCATAGAATGGTTTGGGTTGGAAAGGACCTTAAAGATCATCAAGTTCCAACCCCCCTGCCATGGGCAGGGAAACCTCCCACTCGGCGAGGTTACTCAAAGCCCCATCCAGCCTGGCCTTGAACACCTCCAGGGATGGAGCTTCCATAACTGGGCAACCTGTTCCAGTGCCTTACCACCCTCAGAGTGAACAATTTCTTCCTAATACCTAATCTAAATCGACCATCTTCCACTTTGAAGTCATTCCCCCTCGTCCTATTACTACATGCCCTTGTAAAAAGTCCTTCCCCATCTTTCCTGTAGTCCCCCTTTAGGTACTGGAAGGCTGCAATAAGGTGTCCCTGGGCTTTCTCTTCTCCAGGCTGAACAACCCCTGATCTCAACACCTGATATACATGGCAGACAAGAGTACCTGCTGAGAATAATTTAAACTTACTAGATATCAAAAGTCCACTTCTAAAAGAATTCAAAGAGGAGAAAGGTCTTTAACTGTTTTATAAAACAGTCAAAGTAACAATTCCGCTCTCTGCTAAGTTCCTCTACAAACAGAATAAATAAACATCATTCTCTAACTGCCTGGTGCTTCATTAGAAAATCAGAAAGCAATGCATATACCTGTTCAAAACAGTTCCTGAGTGACTGGTACTTGAGTCAGTGCCCCTTGAAGACAGGAAAAATCATTTTAGGTCAGGGTGCTAAAGCAGACACACAAGGATGGCTGGAAGAGTCACTTCTAAGCATTTCATTTGGCCATCGTTTGATGAAGGGTCTCAGGTTTCGCTGCATTCAGTTGTGGCAAATGTGGAAACTTGGGTGTCGGGCTTCCAGAGTGGGCTTCAGATTGCTGCCCTAAGTTCTCAAAACTGCTATACAAGGTATGGGGAAAAACTAGTTGCCACACGAGGGCTGAAGAACCAGCAAGCTGGTACACCCAAACCATCCAAAATAAAATGCTAATGAAAAGCATGTGCCTCAAACTCTGTTCTCGGAATCGATCCAAGAGTGCTACAGGGCGTTTTTGTGCAACCTGCTTCCTTCACTTACAAGATTTCTGTTTCCATCCTCCAACATCCTCTGTCAACATAGAAAGCAAGAAAACTTCTTTCATGATTCCTCCTCAAATGCTGACAGATTTGAACCCACAGCTTTTATATCCCAAAAGATACCCCAATGTTACCAGGCTGTAAGACTGATTCTCCTGATGTGTTGCCAACAGACAAATTCATGAGCCCCAAAAGGACAGCTACAAGCCCCTGGCATGGGCAATCAGCTGTGAGGGGAAGGTCTGGGTCTGGCAACTGGGACAACAATCACACTTGTGCTCTCTCCCACTGGTACCCCTCCAAGGCACGGGGAGAGACCTTCACCGTGGGCAGCTGAGGGTAAGAATGTCCTGCTGTAGCTGGATCGTGGTCCCACACCCCACAGAGACACATAGGCACAGTGACATTCAGAGATGCCTAAAGTAGGAATCAATCCGAACAGTCTCAGACAGTAATTTAATGTTTCCAGGACTAAGCAGGCAGTCAAATTCGTGGATTTTCCTTTGAATACAGGTCTTTGGGTAAGTAAGCATGGACAAAGAAGTTCAAAATCTATGCTAAAGTACAAAAGTTGGACCTTCAGGACAGGTGATTTTCTTTAACTAAAAATAAACCAAAATCTTTTTATTATAAGTGAGTTTTAACACAGGATTCATGGACATTTATCAGGCTAAGAGGTTCAGCCTTTACAGTACACAGAGCATCACTGAGATAAGCTGTTTTTCACCCCAAACATTGTAATTCATGCTATATGATGTCCATCTTCATCTGTGCACGTCGTGAGTGGAGCTAGCAAAGCAAACATAAAGTGGCAAGAGTATGCACTAAAGCTACACAACATAAGCATTCCAGGCATGTGTAACTAAGCCACAAACATTTGATATTTTTTACTATTTGGCTCAGCCGAAGTAAACAGAATAAAAGACTCTTGTTTATTGTAGCACTCACTTGAGTGCATAACAAATGGCAAAAACATTTTCTGCTCTCCTAGATGATTTCTCTGAACAAATGTCCTTTATCAGACTTTTATGTTTTCTTGCAAAACTCTGCTTCTTATTGTAAAGGAAAAAAAAAAGGAAGAAAAGAAATAAAGCAATGAGAAGGGCAAGGGAGCAGGAAAGAAGGAAAGGAAGGGATGGAGGGGGAGAGAGAGAAAAAGAAGCTAACCTCCAATCTGCAGTTCTGAGTCTCACCTTTCAAAACTGGTAATGATCCATGTACAAGACTGACAACTTTTGCTGACAACCTTCATGGATTTGAAAAGTTCAGTTTGCATAATATAGAAAACCATGTGCTGGCTAGTTCTTTCTTTAGATGCTATTATAATGCATCAGAGGAGAAGGAAATGGATGGCATAGATAGTACCATAATTTTCCCTGTTCACACTGTGAAAGCAGATGGAGTTTTGCACCCATTAAGAACAATTCTTCAATTCCAATAAGCCATTAACCCTTTCCTGGTTGCACTGCATATTTTCAGTGCAGCAATTCTAGAATTCATGGCTTAGGCAATATCTCAGAAGTGGTATTTTTGAACACCACTGTTGAAATTCTTAGGTGTAGAGCATTCTTCATATGATAGCGGATTATGACTAAAGACTTATAATTGGAGTCAAACTTCCAGTGCCTTCCTGCAGCCACTTACCCCCCCCACCCTCAAGTTGTATTGCACTTCCAGGATGATTTTACAGACCACATGGGAAAAGTAGATTGTGTTACGCATGATGCTGACAAGATCAATGAAGACAATTATATGAAGTTGCCATGAGCATGGGAATTTTCTGCTTCTGCTACACAGCCATGATGGGACAAAATCACACAACATCTAAACATCCTCCTAGCCAATGGGAGATGGAAACTCCTCTCTGCTTAGATTTCCCTTCAAAGGTAGCAGACCACAGGAGTGGACAGCTGATGTTGGTCCAGCCAAATATGTGTCTTGTTTATAATGCTCCCTCAAACTGTGTCACAACCCAAGTTAGCTAAATGTTAGCTGGACCCTAGCCCAGCCCCTCCCCATGGACTTTACCTTCTTCTGTCACCTAGGAGCACAGCCCTGGGGAGAGCTCTGGAGATGGTCTTCTGACAGTGGATATCACAACAAGCAGCTTGCAGTCCAGGGACGTGTCCTCAACCTGATTCAGCTTCTGCAAAAACCTTCAGAATGAGTGTCCCCTAAGCACATCCTGGGTCTTCTTCCTTGTCCACATCTGAGAAATGTCAAGCTATGTCTGATTTGAAATCACTGGGGTGTTTTCCTGACTAGTAGGTAGTGTTAGCAGAAAAGTAAAAAACAGTAAAAGAAACAATAGTCCTAATTACTGCTAGTTACTGTACTGTGTAAGACCTTAGCAAAATTGTGTCTTTTAGGTTAGCAAAGCAAATGAAGTATAAAACCATTTGAGAAACTGGTGACAGACAACATTAATGGAATTTTGGAGCTATTTAGCAGTGGATCAGAGCTATAGAAAATCCCACTCATTTTATTCATAAGAATCGTTGTAAACCCTTTCAGTGTGATTACCCAAGGTTGTGAGCTACATCCTGCTGACATCCATTTGTAAATAAAATTCATACACTTTTCCTACATAAATAAAATCACATCACTTGATTATGGTTGCAAATTAAATAGAACTGTTTCCCAAGATACATGCTCCCCTAGGATAAAATGATGCATCTCAGCAGGACCAAGCAATTCATTGCGAGCATTATATTGGCTTCTTTCTTAATTGTGAAAATAGCTAAAGATTGATTGGAATGAGGAATTGATTTGGGCTTTTTTAATGTTTTTTTTCCTGTGGCTACTAAGACCTCAAAGCATAGAAATAGCAAAATGTTTTCGTAGCTACTTATTACTACAAATTCAAAGGGGAAATATTTTTTTGTAATTTTGATTATAGCCAAGACAGTAATGAAAATGTATTAACAATACATGTAAATGCAAAAAGTGTGGTAAAATAATGAAATGGTTTAAATTTGGTTAACATATTAGCATTTGCAGGTGATAATGCTGCTATTAACTTCAGGTGGTACTGCTCCAGCTAGAAATTAATAGCTAATGAGAAAAGAGATGTACATTCAGATAAATGTCAAGCTCATCTACTGAATCATTCAACAAAGTACATTACAGGAAGTTGTATAATACAGACTCTAATCCCTGATATGTAATGTAGTTTTTTTTCCACATAAATTAGTCACATTTTAGCAAGCACCAGAGGACGTGGTGACCAACGTGGTGACCATTGTTCTCCATGAAGGATTCTTTTTTTGTGTGTTTTTAATGCTTAGAGCTGCCATTCTGTCCCTTACTCAGACTTCTGCTTTCTAGACTTAACAACTGAGATGTTTCTGTAGGTTCCTGGGCATGATGCCAATGGCCAGTCACGGGTAGAGAAATCAAGCATGTGCAAAGAGACAAGTTCTACCTTACTCAGTGTGTGAGTCTGATTAGCTGTACTGCTCATGTCATTACCTGTGTATGGCAGCAGCAGCTCCTTTTTGAAATTCAGTAACCTAAGGTCCTCTGTAGCTAGAAAAAGTGACACAGAAATGTGGGAAAAGCCATGTATGTTTTAAGAAAAGTGTAAGTATTTAACTAATAGAGGAAATCTTTCAGTAAGATGTCTGACTTGTGGGTTTCTCAACATTTGACCATTTTGCATTGCTAAATCACCTCAGTTCTTTTCCACTTTATAATAATTATCTTCTAAACATTTTATCCTTTTTTTTGTCCTCTTCTGGACACTTTGCACTATAGTCACATCACTCCTGAACACAAGGGTGCCCACAGACATGGGGATCCCTATGGAACCAGTAATATAGGAAGATATACCTGATAAATCTAGAAAAGGCCCCATCAGTTCTGAGTGCAACGCAATAATCATTTTAAACCTCACACCTCTGTTCATACATCTCAAAATGAAGATATTTTTTTTTTTTTTAATCCCTTCTGGAGAAGTGCCTGGAGTACTGCATCCAGCTCTGGTGTCCTCAGTATAAGACAGACAAGGACCTGTTGGAGAGGTTCCAGAGGAGGGTCACAAAAAATATAAGAGTGCTGGAGCAGCTCTCTTATGAGGACAGGCTGAGATAGTCGGGGTTGTTCAGCCTGGAGAAGAGAAGGCTCCAGGGAGACCTCATTGCAGCCTTCCAGTACTTAAAGGAAGCCTACAGGAAAGATGGAGAGAGACTCTTCATCAGGAAGTGTATTGATAGGATGAGAAGTAATGATTTTAAACTGAAAGAAGGGAGATTTAGATTGGATTTAAGGAAGAAATTCTTTACGGTGAGGGTGGTGAGACACTGGCACAGGTTGCCCAGAGAAGTTGTGGATGCCCCATCCCTGGAAGTGTTCAAGGCCAGGCTGGGTGGGGCAATGAGCAACCTGGTCCAGTGGGAGGTGTCCCTGCAAATAGCAGGGGGGTTGGACTAGATGATCTTTAAGGTGCCTTCCAACTCAAACCATTCTGTGATTCTAAGTCCCCATTTTTTATTTGTACAGTTGGTGTTGCCTTGCTAAATACAGCTCTCCGCACTCATCTTAACTAAATTAATATTTTTTTAAATTTCAGATCATTTACCCAATTTACCAATACAGTTTTGGATTCTGAACCTGTCTCCAAAGAGCTCACAACCCATAAAACATTTCTGTTAACTGCAGATTTTATTACACCATTCCCTTACATGTGATCTAAATCACAGATTAAACTAACGCTACTGGAACCCTGGAACCACAATATTCTCCAAGGTAACCTATTGGATATATGCCTCTGCTTTCTTGGCAAGTGGGCCCTGTTTTTTGAGTGCAGATTTTGAACACATATATACCCATAGTATGTATTTTTCTTGTAGGTAATTAACACCCTAATCTTGTAGGTAATTTTACTTAGGAGAATGTAATGGATCAAAAGCCTTTCTACAGCCAAGATACACTACTTTTATTGCCTCTCCATCTACTAGACCAGTCAAAGTACTGGGTAGTGAGAGAAGGAATTGGTCTCTTTGACATGACTTGCTCTTGCTAAATTAGTGTTGGCTGTTTCTCATCAAATTATTATCCTCTAAATATTTAAAATTGATTATTTAATTACTTGTTTCAGTAGCTTTCTGGACATCAGGGTGAGTTTGACACATTTAGTTGATCTTTCTTTACTCCTGGCAGACCTCATCATCTGCCATGAGGTCTTACAAACAAGTGCTAATTATTCAGAAATTGTTTCATGCAAATTCCTTTAAGTACTCAAGAGGGCTCTTTGATCATTTAACCCTGGTCTGCATACATCATACATACCCAAATGCTCTTTCACTTATTCTTTTGCTATTCTGGCTTGCTTCCTATATACCCTTATTGGTTTCCATGTATTGAGCATCTGGTCACGATTGACCTTTTGTATGAAAATTAAACCAAAAGTAAAATACTGAAGTTTTTGTCTTCTCAGTGACATCATTAATTGCTCCTCTTCCCTGTAAGTTATGGCTTACACTTTATATTCCTTCTAATTCATTTTTTAAACAATTTTTTGTCTTATCTTTTATGTTCTCTACTACTTGCATTTGAATGCATTTTGAATATTGGCTGAGGAGGATTCGGAAAAGGCGGGAACCTGTAAGCAGCTACCAGTAAGCAGTCCTAGCTCATGGCTGCTGCTCAGCTTGGTGTCTTTGTGCATGTCAGGCAAGCAGAAATGTGGGCATTATCAGATACATAGACTTCAGGGCCCTGTCATTGCAAAAGCCATGGGAACCCAGGTGTTGTACTCAAACGTACCCTTTAGGAGTCTGTTCCTCAAAGGTACACAAAAGCAGAATGGATGTCATTCATCACTATTTTTTTTTTTAGGGAGATGAGAAGTACTTACATTCATTTTATCTGTGAAAAAAGAAATTACTCTCTGAAGTTTAATTAGAAGTTCAATATTTTACCTTAAGTTCTATGGTTTTGTTTTTATTTCACATATGGCAATCCTGTGGTTTAAACTCGGGCTTTTTTTTAGCCTGATTTCTTTCTCATTAGGTTACCCATGCTAAAGGAATTTTGCTAAAATAAACACGGAATAAACATTCTCAGTGTGAAGAGACACATAAACGGGCCTTTTGTTTTTCTGCTTCAGGATACTCATCATTAGTGAACTAATTAATCAGGAGTATGTTGGAAGTTCTTTAAACAGCTGAGCAGAAACTTAAAGGTATCTACCGAGGACATAGTGGAGCAGCAATTTTGTCTATTTTATTCCTGAGTAGTGTCCATATTTATCCATGCTTTTCTGCCTTCACAGAACCTTGATGAAGTGCCTCCATGAAGCAAGCAATGACATCTAAATTATTTAAGGAAAAATTCACAGCACTATAATGACTACTAACCTATCTCAGGAATAAAGGTCAATAAATCTATTAGGGTCCTTGAGCTTTGCCTTCCTGATATTTCCAGTTCCTCTAGCTCATTTACCTCTTATCTTTAAGACAGGTAATATAATTTGACCTTGAATTTATTAATGGCCCATGCCACTAATTGTACTGCAGGTAGCAGTTAGAAAAACACAAGGAAGATGAAACTAAATAATCATCCACACACTTTTTTTTTGTTTCAGTTTTAATTGGTATTGCCTCAGCTAATCACAGTTGAGTGAAGTGAATATGCAACATTACATACTCAGCTATAAATATATTTGCATGAGAAGCTGTTTAATGGATCTGTGACCAAATAATAAATTATATTAATGTAACAACATGGTATTCGCCTTTCAACTCTCACTGGAAAAGAGTTCATGTACAGAAGTTCAGTGTAGTGGCTAAGAGAGGACCCTGAAGTAGGAGATATGGGGTTTTCTTCACTGTTTTGCTATTGCGTAATGTTAACCAGTAGCTCAACCTTCCTGTGCCTTTTTATTTTTTCCTGGCTGTACCAACACTGTTGAAGATGATGGGGAAAAAACCTCTCTCACTTTCTTCCAGGAGATTGCTGATATTCAAAAGAAATTTCTCAATAGTATTAGAGTTAGAATTAATATTTTCATTGGAACAAGGAGAAAAAACAGAAAAAAATGAGATTTATGAAGGTCATATGAAGGTACATGGTGTGCTGAAACTTTCACTGTATTCTTTTGCCAAATTTATACATAAAATAAGAATTTTCCCCTGTCAGGATAATACAATTCAGTACATCATACCACTTTCCAGCTTTAGCGAAATGCAGCCAACTTCAGGATGAAGTCATTTAAATGGTCTTTAAATGAGCTAATCATAAGACTGATTTATATGAAGTTGCTTATCCAACCCATATGCACACTCTAATATGAAGGTGGCTGTAAAGAAATATAGTATACACCTGCTGATAACTGCGTATTGTATCGATTATCATTCTACTCTAAAAAAAAAAAAAAAAAGGAAGGAAAGTGGTGGTTGCGTTGTCTAAAAGCAACTCAGATGAGACTCATGTTGAAGATGATGTGGTAGTATTGTATATTATCCAGGTCCAGCAACAGCAAAGTCAAGTAAGGTTTACTGTTCCCCAGACTGAGAACTACCTGTAGGTGAGACAGCCTCCTCTTGGGATGGTAGAGCCCAGTAGGACCAGGCATGATCCCTAGACCTCACGTTTTGAAGCTAAAAGATAAAGAAAACCACAAATCCCTTTCAGCACCTAAACCAAAGGATGTTGTAAGCTTCCCTACTGGCTGGCTGGCTTTCCTAGCCAGTTCAGTTTCCAGCTACGTTTTATAAAAACAATCCTCTCCTCTGTATTGTCACACTCCTTTTATCCCATAAGAAATGCTCAAGCACGTGAATAAAAGAGGAGGCAATTGTCTGGAGATCCCTCAGGCGACTGGATTAGGGTTTGGCTGATCTTGTTCAAATGCCCAAAAAACAGTAGGAGTGCTTTGTTGTACAAAAATGCCACACAGTCAGTAAATCCCAGATTTTCAACAGCCCTAATAACTGTTTGTTCGGTCGTCATTGCTTTTTCTTTGATGTGACCCACAACCACTCCGACTGGTATCAGGGCAAATCCTCCACACACACAGAAGTGCTAGGATGTGGAGATCAAAACAAAGAGTTATGACTTATTTAAGACACCAGCTTCTTGAAACATCCCTTGAAGATGTAGTACCAAGAGAATTTGGCCATTGTAAAAAAACCATCTGAAGGCATCTGTCACAGGTGGCCAACTAAGACAAAGTTTTGTGAATATTTACAGGTTATGCACATTTTATGGCAAATCAGTGTTTTTGTACTATAGGAAGAATTACTGCTCTCCAAGAATTTAAGATTGCCTTATGTGTACAGCCACAGAATGCAAATACTGTTAATGTGACTTATACAACTTAAAGTCAAAAGGTGACTTCTGATCAAACAATCTGTCTTGTCTGCCCTTAAAAATTCTGCAGATAGGAGTTTATCCTTTAATACACGTAACACTAACAACCCTTATCATCTGTGGGTTGGATGGTGGTTGGAAAGAGCATGGCTCTTTCATTGTTCTGTCCTCACCTAAAGGAAGACATTCTAAATCATGAGTTTTGCTGGAAATAAATTAAAATGCTGTGGTAGGGTTCATTTTTGTTGTTATTCTAGTCATCTGGGTTGAAGCTGGATGAGAAAAGTATCTTTTTACTTCAAAAAAAGGTGGGGGGAAGAAAAACCAACTGCTGGCATTTATGGTAAGCAAATGACAGATGTGAAAATCTAATAACATGTTCATAACAAGCTGGAAGAACAAAGCATATATTCACAGGCAGAATCTCCAGGAATCCTAATCTGACAAGCTAGGGCTATATTTCAGCAACAGCAGCAACAGAATATTGACATCACAGAAATGCACATTAACACTCCTTTTTATTCTGTTGTCTTTATCAAATACAGATTCAACAGTGAATTATTATTTATCTGGGTGTTAGACTGCAGAGAGAGCAATGATTCCACTAACTGTGTTTAGCACTGAAAAAAATGGGGGGAAAAAAGAATAATCTAGGTGTATCTTCAATACATTTTGGTAAAATAATATTTTTGCATCAACTGCGTATAGGTGTCTTTAAGAAGCAGCAGGACAGTATTTGTTGCAGGGCTTGTCAAACTGCTTATCACTGGTTTGTTCCAATATGCTGCTGGGTACACTGGCTTCAAACCAGGGCATCATGTCCTTAAAATGAAGCAATGTGTAAGTGCTTTACTGGATAGCAGCCAATGATACCAGGCAAGATAAAGTCCATTGAGCTTTTAATGCTGCAGTTGTACAGTTAAAATTTACAGATAACATAAATTGGATATACCCACGAGTATCTTAATCTGTTCATCATATTTGGGAACCCACTCAAGTGTTTTCCTTTCTGTTTGTTATGAATAGATTTACTCTGAAGACCATATTTGCTTCTTTAAATTCCACCTGTTCTGTAGGGGATCCAGCTGCCTGACAGGATGAATGCTTTAAAAAAAACAAGCCCAAGTACCTTAATAAGAGATATTCTCTTTCGGTAGCAGTGATGATGTTTTTAAGCTCCAATACCATCTCACTCAGCTGTTTCTGCTTTCCTCACAGTCACAGGGGGGAAATGAGTTCATATTTTTCAAAATTTATCTAAAAACTGTAAGATGATGGCCAGAGACAATGATTCTCCCATTTTCCCATTTCTTTGACTCCCTATCTCTCATGTCTATTTTGATTTTGTTTCTGTTCTTGGTCAGCCCCTGGGTTGTTTACACGCTTTGTACAAATAATACACTAAAGCAAAAATAACCTGAATTAGTATTTAAATATTTAATGACCACGTTCCATATATACCCAAAAAAAGAGTATGTTTCATGGTAGGGAGTTTGGGAAAGCAATTTGAAATAAGCAGGGGAGTTCGTGTAAAATCATGGAATATCCTTGAAAACAGATTTTAGAAGAGTCAAATTAGAGACAAGGGTGACACTAGTTTTGGAAGAGGAACAAATAGCTCTTGCACATTCACTTTAAATCTTGTAAATTTAAAAGTCCAAATTGCTTTTCCATTAGACAAGCCGAAAAGGATGTTAGTGCTTGCCAAGGAGTATTTCCCTTACAATTTCATGAATACTGTGGATATGCCTTAAAGAAAAAATCAATATATACAGACTATTGGGAACTCTTCTCCAAGCCCTGCTGGGCGTCCATCACCAGTGATGCATTTAATCATGTGCTCTTCCAACTTCCAGGCTCCCACAGGCCCCTAACATCACCTCGGAGAGAGCGCTCGGCTTTTGTTTCCTGCACTTCCTACTCCCGAAATTTTCTTCTCTTTCTCATCCACCTCTTCCCACTCCTGGTATCATGAGACCTGTACCCTTTTCCCTTTCCCAGCTTTTTTCCCCCATGCACACGCTCTGTGCAGAGTGTGGGGGGAACGCTGGGGAGCTGAGAGGTGACAGGACCTCTTCTCTGTCCCCATCGTGGCCTGAGAAGGCCTGGGTTTCTTCCCACAGCCCTCGGCAGGAGGAAGAATTGTGTGTGAGCTGCTGTCAATTAAATGCAATAAATGAGCGTGTACATGAGCATGTGTCTAGACAATTGCAGTGCAACCATGCTCTGACGCCTACAGAGGCCTACCTGAGTATTCTATCACAAATGAGTTAATCAAGAACAGCTCATCCATATAAAAATATTATCCCTGCCATGCAGCCAAGAACCATGCTGTCTGCAATATCGTGATCACTTGGATCAGTTCATTCGTTGCAAATTAAAACTGCCCGAAGGCAGCTTTGTTTCCTTTAAAAAACTTATTCATGTTCTCATATAAAATGATAGAGGGAGACTATAGGCATGCTATTGCTTTGAACTGAGTTTATTAAAAGCAGTTTTGTAGCCTTTTTTGGTCGTTGTCCCTTTCTTTACATGTACAAGCTAAATAATTCACCTTTAAAGCCATGGTTGCTGTTCAAAGGGAATAAAAATATGAGGTTCACTAAGGAAAAGTATGGGCTGAAGTAGGAGCTGAGATATTCAAAAGTCTGGTATTGAAACGGAGCAATGTTTTTCTCTGCATGAAATTCTTCTCACTGTGTTTTAGCCAACTACAGTATAGGTGTTTCAATTAATCCACTTGCCTGGAGTCTTTATCCAGTTGCAAGGGAGAGAAAGATGCCCCCAGAAGAAAATTCATCTGATTTAGTGGCTACCCTGGAGAGCACAGCCACAGCCCTCAGAAATGGTTCCATCCAGAGGCAAGGGAGAGACTGGCGAGGGGATGCTTCAACTAAGATGTTTAACAGTAAAATGGCTAAAACTTTAGCCTGCTTCGAAATAGTGCCTCAAGCTATTTATCACAAAGAGCCAAGAAACACCAGCTGGTTAAGCCTGGTGGCAAATGTCATCTACTCCAAGTTCCCCACGGATGCTGACAGGTTGCAAAGGATGGCCAGGCTGCACAGACCCTGACCCGTCAATACTAACAGGCATGGCTGTCATCTGGGAGCAAAACTTAGTAGCCCTAGAGCTACTGCTTATTGCCTTCCCCATTTTTTGTCTACAAATACTCTCCCGGCAATGCTGCAGTGATACAGAGCTTATTACTGGGTCTTTATTCATCCCTTTCTGTAATTCCTTTAGGGCATTTTGTAGTTTAAGACAGGTAGGAAAAGCAACTGACAGTCAGTAAACTATGGCAATTTTCTGGGAGCCTATGGCTCCTGAAATGGTCATTGTCAGTTGGTTTAAATTACAGAAATCTTCAGGCTATTCTATCAGTGTCTGGATTTCTCAGGGTTATGAGGAAAAAAAAAATCAAGGATATTTTCTCCTCTGCTCAGTAAAAGGAAAAGAAAATTTCTCACTGTAGGTTAGCTTAAGACAAAAAGAAAGGGAAAAAAAAACCCAACATGATGCTTTCTCATTAATTTTGTTCATATGAACAAGACATCAAAATCTTAAGTAATGACACTAGAATCTTTTTGATATGGTCTCCAGGGCTGCGGAGAAACAGAACAGACGGAGATGTGTACAGCCTCACACAACTCACGCCGTGGTCCCAGCTTGCTCCAAACACTATCCCATCAATCCCCATTCATAAAGGCAGTTCAACAGAAGGAGGGAGAAAGTCATTCCTCGTTATTCAGCGTTTCATCCCAAGTTACATTCTCTCAGAAATAATTTTTCGACCCATAATGAGCCCATAAAATGGCACTTATAAAAAACAAAAAAAAAAAGTTTGAAAGATTTTTTTATTCTGTCATCTGACTTCATTGTAGCTCTCCAACATTCACCCAGCAATTTATTTAACCATGACCATAAATTATGTACCTGCTAGCCGCAGAGCTCTTAATAAGTGAAAGTGACAGAAAGACAGAAAGACTGAGATTAGCTGACCAGTTCTTTTCTCCACAGAACCCATAGCTCTAATTTTAAGTCATATCATATTAATTTGCTTTTCTTTCACAAATTATTTTTAGTCCCAGCCCTTTCAGATTGTTGTGTACAGATATGAAACAAGGCAGGTGCCTGAGTTCCTCCTTTTTATTCCACAGCATTACATTTGAATATTTACCAGCGGAGAAAGTAAGAGCCAACAACGAGGTTTCAATGCAGGATTTCACAGTACCTGTTTGGAAGGATATTTGTATGATTAATAATGGTTGTTGAAAGTACAGGATATGAATCAGCCTCTATGTCCTGATGATTGGCTCTGTAAGAAGAAGAAAAAATCATTGTATCAGGGGGAAAAAAAGTATTTATGAAAAATTACTGAAAAATATTTAAAGCAATCTACTTGCTGACTGACTTAGCTAGGTAATCACTACAGCTATGATCCAAGGAAAAAAAGATTTCTGGCCTGGCTTCAGTTTAAAAATATGGATTGATATCTCAGAACATGACTCCTGATCAGGTCATTTCTGCTTCTTATGCACTGGGCCGTTTAACCGCTAAGTGAAAGGCATAATTACTGTGAATGCAATGTCCCTACCATAAAAAGAATGACAAAACCTTATTGCACAGATCTGAAAACTGGTGCAAATGCAGACCTACCTAGAAAAAAAAAAAAAAGACAAAAAAACAGAAATGACGCTGTCTTTGAATTATCTTGGATCAGTAGTGAATCTCTGGCTATACACTGCAAAATAGATATCCCTGTGGATTCTGCGATACAGCAATTTGTGCTTGCTTTTCCTTTGGTAATAGGTCTTATCTAGAGAAAAGTAGGGATGAACATAGTCAATTAGCGTCCTGAAATACAGTGTCATTGTTTCTTTCTCCTACCTTTTTATCCATGGACATTTTCCCAGTCATTTTTAGTTACTGCCTCCTGTGGGCTTGTGTAGCAGACATGCTGACTCCTTAATTAAAATTGCATGCCAGGAAGTAAGTAAGTGCCAGCTGAATGCTTGCCTCCTACTGTTGCATTCTGTCAGCTCAGGGATGGTTTTCTTTCTCCTCCCCCCTTATTATTATTTTTTTTTTTAGGGAAATGTCAGTCGCTGTTTCTGAAAGTAAATTTGGGAAACTCTGGAAAATGCACTTAATCTGGTGATTAAGTCTAGAAAATGTCACTATTTTTTGTGCAGAAGAAAAACACGAGCATGTCAAAATTCTAAAGTCAGTTTTCTGGGTCTGACTAACCCGAAGACCATGCAAATGAACACCGGGATAAAAACACTGACGGACAAACCAGAGTGGCTTATGCTGCAGGTTGGTACCCATCTGGGGATGTATCTGTGGAAAACTCCTAGAATTAAGCAAGAACCTCCCATGTTCATGTCCCACCCCCTAGATAGTTCTCTGTTTTCCTGGAGGTAAAGTCCTACCCAGGGAAGAATGAGAAGTGTGGACACCTGCCTGAAGCTTCCCAGGCTTTGAGAGGAGACGCAGGGCGGCATTTGGTCTTCAAGAACACACAGGTGAGGTGTCCGCGTCTCTGCAAAGCAAGCAGGCTTGCACGCTAGCGGTCCTTCTCTGGGCTATTGCCAAAAGTGCCGTGGATGGGAAGCAGCAGGAGGCTGGCTGCCCCATGCTACCACTCTTCTGGAGGCGGCTGCTTCTTATTCTCCGTGCCTGTGCGCTGAGCTTCATGTAGGACTTTTCCCTTTGGAAAACAATCACGCTGCCTTTGCTCTGAACCAAGGTGGGGTGGAGAGTTAGAAACCATTTCTAGAGTGGGAAGCTTGAAAACACAATCATTAGGGCCAGAATTAGGCTCTTGAATGCCTCACATAGAGTCCAAGACATCCACTCTTCTCTGCCTACACCAACATTTGTTGATTTTCACCATTGATTCCTGTGATGTCAGGCTCGGGCAGCTGCCTTTGCTGCTTATAGGATACTGAGGAGGAACAGAAATCTTTTCCCAAAGAGTGGGAAATAAAAGGTGTTTGGCAAAAGTTCCTCCTGTCCTTCCACTTCTACTTTTCTTTATATTCCTCATCCTGTGAATATAAACTCACACTTCCAAAGCTTTTCAGATATCTACAAGGGTTTGAAACAGGCTGAGTTTTTTTGCCATGGTAAGTGGACTCCATCTCTATGCTGTCTGAGAGTCTGAAATTCCATCTTAGCTCTGATAAGGACAATATTGTCCTGGTTTGAGGTAAAACAGAACCAATTTTCTGTTCAGTAATTTTATCTTTTAACTAAGCGTCTTCTAACTATTGAAAGTAACAGCACATTGTACAGACACTGTTCGCTCTCACAGTGGTAAGACCAATGTTTATAGCTGATGCCCAGACATGGTATGCAGAGAGGCTCTTGCATATCCTTATTGCTATAACACCCAAGGCCAGATAACTTGGTTATTTGCCCCGTTGGAGGGTCAGAAGCAGAAAAGCGCAGTGGGTCCCATCTGCGGGGAGGAGCGGACAGGACAGGTGACCCAAAACTGACCAACAGTGTATTTCATCCCATCCGCCTCATGCTCAGTATAAAAGCTGAGGGATCGAAGGGTCAGCTCTCTTTCTTCAATAGCCGGTGTCTGAGGAGGACTCTGTCTGTTCATCTGCCTTTGATCCTGATCCAGAATCCAGATCTGCCTCCAGTTCCCATCCATCACTGAGTCCACTCTGGGACTTCCCCAGTGATTGTCGTCCTGGGAGCTTGATATGGTTTTGTATATATTTAATGATTTTCTTTTTATTATTTGATTATTAATATTTCATTAAAGTAGTTTAGTTCCTTCTAAACTCATAAGTCTCTTTCTGTCTTCTCTTCCTCCCCTTCAATAGAGAAGTGGGGGAGAGCATCTGTCATTTGCCTCAGTGGCTGGTCTGGCCCAAACCACAACAAATACGTTCCAGCATGGACCAACTCTCAGGGCATATATCAAAGCAGCCAAGCAATTGTATTTCTTGGCTTTCAGTGTTTGTTCAGGCTCACCTTATTGCTATGAGCAGAAATAGGTGTTACAAGCACAGCAAAAATTCCACAATAAGCATCCATTTCACTACATGCATACATTTGCAACGGTTTGTACTATACGGCTTTCACAGTGATTGCTGAAAACCATTGGTGTTAAAAAGGACAAACAATGAGAACTGCCGACTTCCAGGTAACTTCTGCTCCCAAAAGCGGAGCTCCGGGGCAGCCGGAGGCCTCGACAGTTCACGTGCATGTTGTGTTTCACGTGCGTGCTGTGCTCCACAGCTTTCAGGGAGAAACAAGAGCTTAGCAGCTGTGAGAGCTGACTACTTTAGCATTTCATATCTTCAGGGTATGATTTATTTTTACCTTTGCCTTTGTTTTTTTCACATAGAATAAAATCTTGACCCCAGGAATCTCGTTAGCAAAGTTCCCATTGATTTCAGCTAAGCTAGGTTGTCAACTTAATATTGTAAAATGGGAAAGCAAAGCAAGGGTTTTAGGGACAAGTAACATCTTTTATTACTGTAACTGACACAGTTGGAAGAAACAGGTAAACTTTTTGGTGAACAAGTTTTACAGTTCATATTGCACTACATTAAATATTCGTCTGAAGTTAAAATACACATAAGCACAAGCTGAACACAGCAGGATGATTATTTTAACTAATCCCCAAATTAATCACACTTTTCAGAATTAATTTTGAAAATAAGACTCATTTCAGGCTTCCATTTTTCAGTTGAAACTGATAAAGAACAAAGCTCCACCACAACCGAAGCAATGAAAAGGAAAATAAATAAAACAAAGACCAAAAATACTTTTGTGATTTGCTCTAGGTTATTTTCTCTGTCTAAGCCATCACAGTGCAAATTGAAAACCAGCTAAGAATAGATCCTCATGTAGATGAGATAGCAATGGTTCTCTTGCTCCGATTTGTATTTTACTTCTTATTTTCCATGTTTATTGCAAGCGGGTATGTGCAAAGATTGTGAGTTCAGATGTCTCACTGCATTCAAACTTTCTTGAGTTTGAATTCCAGTGAGGAGAAAAGGAGCAGAGAAAAACATGGATAAACACATGGTAAAATTTGAAAGAAAACTTTTAAAAACCTATCATGGTTGCTAAGTAACAAAAACATACTTAACCTTTGCTAATGATTAACAAACCTCAAAATTTGCATAAGCCAGGAAACAAATAGCAAAGGAGTTTTGCAGACGTTCTTTTGTTTTGGGAGTTTTCCAGGTTGCTTACAGTTCTTGCTCTTCCAAAATTTGTAAGGAGACAAGAGGGAGGAAATTACCCAGATTACTGAACTAAAGAAGGTGTTGTTCCCCTGTGAAATATTAGCAAGTGATATTTGTGTTCTGAAGATCTTTTTTTTTCCCCTGAATGATACTCATCCTGAAATAAGATCTGAGCCTAATATACCAAGCTAGCTCTAGGGTAAGGGTTGATATTTGCAAGGCTTATGTCACTTACTCATCCCTGCAAAGACACTGTGCATAACTGCACTTTGACTGTTAGGAGTCAATTGATGATAAGACTCTTCACAGAATATTTTCCCTGTCAGGTCTTTATCCTTTTTCTCTCAGTGTATGTAATCACAGTTATTGCTTAAACGCTATTACTTTTGCCCTTGAAAATGTCTTATTGCATGTGCTGAAGTTAAACCTGGTCTATCTCATCTTCATATCTCCAACTTGATTTATAAAACCTTTATCACTGTTTTGCTAATTTTCCTGCAGACTTCACAGAATCACAGAATCACAGAATTTTCAGAGTTGGAAGGGACCTCTAGAGATCACCTAGTCCAACTCCCCTGCCAAAGCAGGACTGCCTAGAGCACATTACTCAGGACTGCATCCAGGCGGGTCTTGAAAATCTCCAGAGAAGGGGACTCCACAACCTCCCTGGGCAGCCTGTGCCAGTGCTCTGTCACCCAAACCGCAAAGAAGTTTTTCCATGTGTTGGAATGGAACTTCCTATGTTCCAACATGCACCCATTGCCCCTCGTCCTGTCACTGGGAACCACTGAAAAGAGTCTGGCTCCATCCTCCTTCAACCCACCCTTTAGATATTTGTAAGCAATAATAAGGTCTCACCTCAGCCTTCTCTTCTCCAGGCTAAAGAGTCCCAGCTCTCTCAGCCTTTCCTCATAAGGGAGATGCTCCAATCCCTCAATCATCTTGGATGCCCTTCACTGGATTCACTCGAGCAGTTCCCTGTCCCTCTTGAACTGGGGAGCCCAAAACTGGACACAGTATTCCAGTTGTGGCCTCACCAGTGCCAAGTAGAGGTGGAGAATCACCTCCCTCAACCTACTGGTCACACTCTTCCCTATGCAGCCCAGGATTCAATGGGCCTTTCTGGCGACAAGGGCACATTGCTGGGTCATGGATAATTTACTATCTACCAGGACGCCCAGATCCTTCTCCTCAGAACTACTTCCCACATAATAGTATATAAAGGATCAAATTCATTTCTCCCTCAGGGTCAAGCTGTTAGATAACCTAAGGTTGTAGAGTGAGGTACAAGCATCAGGCCATGAAAAACACATTTTAGATTTCTCTTGGATATCCATGAGACCATAGTTCAATTCACAGCTATCAATGACTCCAATGCACAGAATCATAGAATATCTCAAATTGGAAGGGAGCCATAAGGATCATCAAGTCCAGCTCCCTGCTCCTCACGGGACTACCTAAAACTAAACCATATGCCTAAGAGTATCATCCAGATTCTCCATGAACTCTGACAGGCTTGGTACCATGACCACTTCCCTGGGGAGCCTGTTCCAGTGACTGACCACCACCCCAGTGTTACTTTCCAAGTAGGTTTTGCCCATAAAAGTCTCAGGAAATCAGAGAAGTTATAAGACAATCTGTCTCCTTGCCTATCTAATGAAGCCTAGCTAGATTAGTTTAGATTTATCCTTTACTTATCACTCTAAGTCTGTTGTGTGTGTCTGCCTATTTAAGAATGGGAGAAGTAACAACCTGCATTTACAAAAGTAATGAGTTTGTGTCTGACATATAATAAGATCCTTGCTGTCTGTGCATTTCTGCTGTGTGATTCCATTTCTGCATCTAGTAAGATCTTTTTATTATTGTTTTCCACTCTACTTGCTCTTTCCATCTTTCATTAGCAGGCAGTACATCCTCGCAGGGTACACTGGCATCTCATGAAGAGTCAATGTCCGTTACTATCACACAGCCTTTGTTTGGACCATTAAGGACAGGAGAGTAGGACAGAGCTTTCTTATTATCTCCAGCTCAGAATAGGATGTCACACACCTGTTTACTGGAAAACAAGATACTCAGTAAAACTGGTTGGGTATTTTGGGGATGATATGCTTTGTTCTCAGAAAAATAACAATTTATTGAAATTGAAACACTGATAAGGCGCAGTATTGACATTTTTTGATCCAATTTCTTTTATAAAAATACAGATTTCAGTTTCCAGTTTGAAATTATATTTAGCTTCATAATTTAAGCTGACAAGAGAGATTTAAAAAATTAACCAATATCTAAAAACCATTCAGAGTCAATTGAAACACTATATTTTGATTGCCACAAACAAACTAACAAACACAAATATGATCATCATTGTGCCAAAAACTTTCAAGATGTCAACTATTTATCTTGAGCTTGGAAATGAAATTCTTCTGATATCACAAAAACATTCTTGGGCTGAAAAGCTTACTTCCTGGAAAAGCTGAAAGAAAAGTTTGGCAGTATTTTTTCTCAAAAGTAAGCCAAAGGACAAACAGACTAAGAATAGGAATGTCAGACAGATCACTAATACCTTGAAAATTTATGTTGTTGTCAGTTCTAAATTTAAAAGCTTATACTCTAGTAGATGGCAATTTAAACCACCCATGGACTAAGATACTGAAGATGAATTCCCCCTCTGATCTTCAGAAGATCTAGATTTGGAGGATGTACTGTGTATCAGAGACCCGGGTGTAAAAAACAGTTTTCATAAATCTATTCAGTAGGCATAAAGTTTATTTCATTTATTTTTGACATCTCTAAGTTAGAGGCCTAAGCCACAGGTGATGATGTGCTTCATTTCCAATTGAGGGATAAAAAGAGGCACTTCCTGTTGATGGTTTATCAGGCTTATACTAGAGATGTATCTTAGAATAAGCTGAATTGCTCTGTTTGTGTATTTACCCATGTAGATGGTTAAGGCACCTAGGATATCTAGTTTAGGCTAAGAAGTCTAAGGTTTGGGCACCTAAGTAAAAACAGATTATTTCTCAAGCTTGTTTGTTTTATTTTGAGAGTGTATATCACCAAGATGATGATGTCTTTCTCAGATTGTCGTGATAGTTCAAAATGTCTCTCCCTCACGTATATGCTTTACCCATAGCAGTGGGTAAACACAGATGTGTATACTACTTACTCATCTCTGGAGAAAACATTAGATCTTCATGTAGCTCTAGATATGATTAATCACAAATGCGAGAGTTTTATTAGAACTTCCAATGTACTGAAATTCTTCCAATCTAAGCAAACTGAAATTGCCCCAGGATTACAGATGCTACCACAATAGCTTTGAAGATACTGCCTTGCTTCACAATACTGCTCTTTTTAAAAGCATTAAACAAAAAATCGATTTTAAATGCCAAGATCTGAAATCAAGAAGAGAGTTATAACATAGGCTCTTATTACTTAAATATTTTTGGAGGTTTAGAATTTCAGAGAAAAACCAAACTAGGTAAATACACTCTCCTGACTGATATTTACAGTTCAGAATTCACATGAAACAGGAGAAACAATTAGCCACATCCTGATTGGGTTAATAAGGTAGACAGAAGAATCAAGGCTGACAAAATTAGATAACAGACTGCTAAAAACAATAAAAACATTTTCAGTGGGTTCTCTTTTTAGTGTGAAAAGTTATATGAAGCTAGCCAATGCACTAGAAAATGAAGGCATGGATGGGCCAGAGGAAGCACGATGCATCAGTCGCTAAAAAGTCCAGACGTAAGACTTGGTACATTTGCAAGCTATAAGGAGACACAACTGAAGTGAAATATCAGGCAGCTAAAAATTAATGCAAAATAAGTCACCAGCCTGAAAGGATTCCTGCAAAAATTTTCTGTAGAAAGTTATCAGTGCCATGGCTGAGATATCGAGCTTTGTGCTACCGAAAGATTAATCCTATAAACTTCTAAATAAAGCATGGCTCTCCTTATTCTGTTAATCTGTAAGAAATGCATAGAAATACTTACTGATTTATACTTTTAAACAGAAAAAAAACCCTTGTATTTAAAAATACTTATTCATATTTCCAACAGATATATATGAAGGAAACTGAGTTGATGAGGGGTTAACATGACGCTGGAAATGTATTTGTGCTGCTCTGCACTCCTTGCCTGGCACACTCAAAATTTTTGTCTTTTATACTAGAAGTCTTACATTTACCATAGAGCTGGAGAATTTTTTGTGGGCTTGAACTGGGTAAGATGAGAGAAGAAAGGTGGGTGAGAGTCAGAACTCCAACTCATTAGTTTAATTGCCCCCCTAAAGATCTCAGTTTCTAAATATGAATTATATCTTGTTGCCCCCTTTCTGGGTGCCTCCTACACGTATACCCTCACACATACACCTTGTTGCTGGTCATTTCTAAACTTATAGCAACTGCCTTAAATTAATTTACTTTTTCAAGGGGCAGTTACTCTAACATCGATAGGGACCAGAGATTTAGTTTTTCAAACAAGCTCCCTCTTTCACTTTGCAGCATCTTCACAGGAGGGGGAATTCCCTGCTCTAGCACAATTCAAAAAGTCTAGTTCTAGAGTTATGTTCAGAATTTAAAGTCTCATATGGTATTGTATAGGTGAAACTCACCCATATTCCTGCAAATAGTTTACTTTGCAATATTCTGCTTGAAATTTTGCATCAGCTACGTAAGTTCTCCATTAAAAGATGAAACATTTTCAAGAACCTTTGCCAGAACTCCAGGCATACAAAAGCAAGGAAAGCCCCTTAGAGTAGAAAGGGTTTACTATCCTGAGGAAATACGGCCTTTGAGCCAAAACACAGGGTCAGAGTGGACTGAGTATCTGCTGTATGCTGGGAAATACATGTCCACAGACCTGAGAAAGAAAGACACTGAGTGATATTTTCATGCCTGACCAAAAAAAAAACAACAACACTTTATTAACAGAAGTTTAACTCTTGTCACAGAAGACTTAATCAGCCTCCTACTTTGCTACATTCAGTACTCCAGAGCCAATTCTTTTCTCCATATAAGGATTTGCATGTGTGTGTGTATAAAGAAAAGCTCCCCCATGATCAGATGTCTCCTCTAAAATCAGATCTCATTGCCAAAGCATCATAGCCACTGGACAGCTCAGAGGCCGAAGAAGGATAGACAGGCTGATTTAATCATTTGCCTGTCAGAATAGAAAACGAGTTCTCAGTTCTATTGCCGTTAGCATTTCAAAGAGAGTGTGACAGCCACACGTAGTGTTAAAAAATAATAATTCTGTTTCTTCCCAGATGCAGAATCCAGCTGTTTGAAACTGGCATCAAAAGAAAAGCAGAGCGCATCGCATATAATCCAAATGCACTGACACTCCTGGTTTCCACTTAAAGGCTGGATATGACAAAAATATTTGAAATTCTATTTTATTTTTGAGATATTAATTCAAGAGAATCTGACAAAGCAGTAACAAAACCACAGAGGTTAAGTATAAGGTACAAAAAACCTCACCCTTGCAGGACAGTATTTAAAATGACCATAAGGCATAATCCAGGATTTAAGAAAAAATGATCCAAAGCGAGCTGCTACTGAATCTAAAATTCACCAGGCATTTTCTTTTGGCCCTGAAAGTTCTCTTGCCTTTGGCACCTGACCTGAATCTCATGGAGACACCCTCATCACTGACAGCACCAATTCATGCAAAAGGCACAGCCGTTATCTCTCAGGCTCACAGCAAATGGAGAGGTGGCAGTGATTCGTACTGTTGGATCCTGCCAAGCGCTACCATCCAGGAAAGCAAGACCAGCATTTAATTCCCTCTCTAATTTGGCGAGCTTCAAAGCCATATCCCCCACAAGAATGCTGCAACCATCAGGCTACAAAATACTACCAAGTGGGTGAAAACATCCAGTGAGCACACCCACCCAATTCATGCTTTTGCTAAGGAGAAACAGGAAGTCAGGTACTGCTTGTGCTCATTCCTCTATTGATTAGCTCTGAGCAGCTCCCTTGCAAATGGGATTTTCTGTAGACCATTCTAAGGCAGCCGAATGCCTCAAGTCATTCATCAGTGAATCATCTTTATAAGGGAACCTAACTCTTTTCCCTGACTACATTACAAGGAATAGAGTAGCTCTAGTTTGACCCTCCAAGTCATCCTAACGAGGTTAGTGCCTAATTTTATAGTGTTGCAATATTTGATTTGTCTGGGTTTATATGACTTGTTTGCATCTCAACCTTACTGCACAAGGCCCTCAAGAGATTCCTGTAGAGTGGAGATAAAAATATATTCCCCGTGGCTACATGGGAGTTTAGCTTTTTTTTCTCTAAATATGTCCTTTGGCTTTCTGAATGCCTCCACAGGACAGATATTTTAATGAATTAATCTGCATCAAAATCAAAAGGGATTCCAAAGAAAAAAATCTAATTTCTAACCTGAATGCATGAAAAAATGAGTTTTTTCATTGACTGAAAGGCTACTTACTGTGGATCTAAGCTTGTTGTTTACTTTTGTAATTGCTATATCATTAATTACTAATTATCTTATCCCATGTCATGTCTGTGGATGCTTGGTGGTACCCATAATATTTATGCATATGTATAGATTCTTTCATCTTGGGAGGGGGGCTGTTTACGCTCTTACATTGCTCAACATTTTCTCTCACAGACAGAATTTCTTGCACAGATTAAGTGCAATTCTTACGGGTTTAGAAGCAAAATGCCTCTGCACTGCTGGTATTTTCAGAAACAGGATACAGATCAAATTCCTGGCAAATAATTCCAGGCAACACTTTTGTGTTCCATTTATTTTCTACCATTGCAGTATATGATCTCCACTGTTCACTAAGGTTGACATCTATTTTTTCATGTTGATGAGGCTTTTGCTTCACATCGACACATAAGACAACTGACAGTTAACAAGACTGGCCAGCTCTCTACAAATCTCCCCTTCTCGCTCAGACTAGCTCACTGTGTTCCTGTTACCTTGTCAATTTTCTGTTGACAAATTTTGTCCTCATTCATATCACAAAATGTCAATGGAATTTATTACTTGTCTGGGAAAGAAGAGTATTATCGTAAATCCTCAGTGAGTATTTAGGAATTACTACCCAGAAGTCTATTGGAAGTTTGCTTGTTTGGATTTTATAGCATGTCTTTTGGTGTCGTGGACAGAGGGAAAGATTCAACCTCTATCTCCATGCTGTTAATGGTGTGACTGCAACAGGGTAGAGACATCAAATTAGCCCAGGTATATCTATATATGTTGGACATCAAAAGCAAAGAAGTCATAGAGGCAGAAAATGAAGCCCATAGCTTAGGCAAGAAATCAAAGCAGTTGCCCAGAGTTTGGATATATCTGAGCTGCTAGTTTGGATGTGTATAACATTGTATAGGTGTAGGCAAAGAGCAAGGCTGAGTGCAGCATCTTTCTGACAGGAGAGTGTATCACATCTCACGTAACTTTTGGTGGATCACTCAAAAAGCTGCTTGCAAGCACTCTAGTTCTTTCTGTTAATTCAACCCCTATTAACCTGAGAAGAGTTGGGTTTTATTCCTGGTTCTGCAATGTCACTTTGGGGAAATCAGCTTTGCTTCCCTGGGTCTCTCTTTC
>NW_009648043.1:5256782-5267748 GCF_000708025.1 Charadrius vociferus
AAAGTATTGCAAGACCTAAGACGGGAAGGAAGTAGAGAGAGAAAAGCACTGTTATTACTTCACCTTATCTACACTATATCTCCTCTTCCAAACAACGTTTTGTTCTAAACAAAAGAAATTCATCAGAAGTTCAGCATTATCCTTGGCCCATCATGTTTCTATGGTTACAGAGCCTGTGTTTTTCATCTGTAGAAACTAGCAAGAATTTTCCCATTTTAAAAGACTGCTGTGCCCTTTCTCTCTGACCCTCCCGTATCAAGGACCGGTTACTCTCATTTTGCCAGCCTCATCAAGCCCTGGACTGAAAGCATCACCAAATCAAACTGCAGGGCAAAGCATTTAAATACAGACTAAGCATTATTTGCAGTAATACCCAGAAATGTCATCACAAAAAATAGAAATGGAGGAAGGGATGTTAAACTTTATCCCCAAAGGCTTATCCAGCCTCTGGTTTTCAGCAGATTGAGCAAACCTGTGCACGATGGAGGGAACACAATCCTCTTCCTGCCCACAGCCACATGCCTTGGCCTTCCTCTCAAGCCTGTTGCATAGTTTGTGTCAGAGAGAAGCCACCAAGCTTCACCTCAGATCCATCTTGGATATTTTCTCATGCCATTTGATTTACTGTATGAAGTGCAATACAACGCATATACAAGCATATCTATTTTTGCATATACATATATATGTATACACAGATGCAGTACATAAGCAATACACACACCCAAGCCCCTCTACTACATGAACCACAGCAAGGAAGTACAGATCCCTTTTCTCACCCCCAACCATTCCTTTCTATGATAAGAAGGCATGTTTGTGGATTAAATTTAAGCTTCCCTTAAGCACAAGCTTGCAATTCCCTTAACGTCCTCTAAAAGAACTACTTCTTTTCTCTTCTCCACTCCCCTGTGAAGAAAAGCAACCCTCCTTTCTCAGAGAAGAAGCAAATCTCCCCCTTCTCAGGGTAACATCAGAATTTGGCTGCTTCTGAGCCAGCTCCCTCTTTATTCCCCCTCCCGACCTGCGCACTCCTCATTTGCATTCCTTTCTTTCAGACATCTGAGGGATTTTATCTGTTGCTGTAACACCAGTGCAAATTACCACATAAAAAGTCAAAGTTAGTTTGGTGCGGTGATCTACCATGACTTCTTCACAGCACGCTTAATGGAAGGGTTTGTGATGATGCAGAGAACAATCTGCAGCAGTACTGTGCAAGATGTTCAGTGTGCTCTTGAAAGACTGACACTGATGCTGGATAATTTACCCACCTCTCTCCCATTTGAGGGGAAAACATGTAAGCTCCCCATGTGCCAACCACGACCACCAAGCCCCAGCTTGCAGGCTTTGCTGTACATTCATCCATCTGGAGTTGTCTGCATGTAAGCTTTTCTTCCATCACCCCATCCCTCTAACAGAAACTTCTGCAGATTTTTTTTCTTTTTTCAGAATTCATTGGAAACTTCCATCACTATTGTAAAGAAACCTTTACCGAAATACTATTTCCCTGATCATTCCTGGTCTTGTTCCTTATTTTTCACTGGACTACTGCTAACTCCACAGGGGAAGCCAGGGCTTAAGGAACCTGCAAGAGTGCCTGAAAGCAGAAACCTAGGAAAATGTATAAAGCAGAATAAGCAAATATTCTCCCAAGCTTCATTAGAGGAAATGGAGATTTCCTCTAGTTCACTATAGGGAACTTCTCTATGTTTAATAACTCTTACTGTACCTCTCTTCCATGAACCAACACAGGCTCACCTTGAACTCGTGTCAAACTTCCACGATATCCCAGAGCAAGGAGTTCTGGTCTGACTAGGCATGGGATGAAGCACGTCTTCCTTTTGTTTGGCTTTCTACAAACCTCTACCGTACAATTTCAATGTGTGTTTCTTTGGACTACGTCTTCAGTGCTAGTTTGTGTGAATGTACAGTGAAGGAAAGAGAAGTAATAAATCAATAGCCGGCGTGCTGTTCCAAATGATTGGCATGAAGGTTCAACTGAGCAGAGGCTGGCACAACCAAGATGTCATTAATTTAAGAGACAGATCAACTAAAACTCTTAGAAGAATAAGGTGTTGTTCACTTTTTCTTCTTGACTAGAGAGTTTAGACATAGCATAAACATTTAACTGTGAAAGAAGGTTTACCAGTGGTGACGTTTGCCACGAAAGGGGTAGGAGGATGAGAGCAGGGTGCTTCGAGAGAGGCATGTCACAGCCTGTGTCTGAAAAGCTGCTGGTTCAGCACAACAACTAAACCCAAACATTCTACTATTGATTTACCTCATGCCCCCAAATCCTTAGAAATAGTGTCAGGGCCAGACAGCTACTCAGCCTAGCTCAGAAAGAAGCCAGGACAGAACCTACTGAACAGGGACTTTTTGAGGGAAGGAAAAGGAGTCTTCTCCTATAAACTTTCCATGATGGGGAAGGATCTATTCCGTGGTGCTCCGAAGTGCCATCAGAATTTGTACTGCTCCCTTCTACATATTTGTGAAGGAGGAAAACAAATCACTTCCATTTTTTTTTCACCAAAAATGCAGCCACACAAAATTTGTAATAATAGATCAAACTTCAAAAATTAGTATTTGTCAAAACTGTATCAACACTCAGCTTCATGGGTATAATTATAATCATTGTCATTATTAATCATTGATATTGTTCTCGATTGTTTTCCCCACTTAAATGAATTTGTTAAGCAGTCTGTAGATTAGAAATAAACTAAAGATGTCTATCAATTTTAGGTTGTAAGAGTTGAAATATAAATATTTCTCTAGAATCTGAATAAGCTGCAACACCAAAGCCAAAGTCTATTTAAAGAGTAATTTTTCACTCCTTTGGAGTCTTTAAGGAAGGTTGTAATTTTCTGGGAAGTTCTGAGAAACATCAATGAATCCTATTTTCAGCTGATTGATGTAAATCAGCTGAGAAAGGCTACCTTCTTTTGACATCTGTTTACACCAGCTGTAAATTGGGGGCCACAGCTTTAGGTCTGGTTACAGTTAAGATTTATTTTTATGCCCCACCAAAAGCTTAAATGCGGTTCTAATTAAAAATAAAAAAAATATTTTGGTGATAAAGTAGTTGCCAATTCCTCCTTAATTCTCACATTCATCAAATACTAGAGCTAGCTTGTCAGCATTTTGAATTTTCTAAGTGGAAAGAAGGAGAGGAAATAGATAAGATGTCAATTACAGCAAACTGCAATTAAGATTATTGGCAGATGAAGACCTTCAGGGAACTAAAGTCCCACATAGCAGTAAGCTTGATAATCAGATGGTCCATCCTTGCACTAAAGAAGTGAACGAGTCATCTTATATAATATAAATTAATCATTTCCAAGAAAAATTTAAAAGAAAAATAGGATAGAGAAAAACATACATAAAATCCTATCAGTTTTTCTTGTCTTCTAAGGGACAAACACATTTCTCATCTGGTCATAAGTTTCTTGACTACATGCAGAGAGGGGAACCCAGGAGCTTCTGGCACATGCCAGCTGTGTCCCATCTCTGTACCGGAGTGAGATCTGGGTGTGCTCTTGCCTCAATAGCAACCGGCAAGGGAGCCTGAGCACGCAGTCCCTCAGGAGACTAACTGCTCCCCAGCTTAGCTGGGGGATGAGGGGATCTGCTGGACAGCCTTGTGGGGTTGCTGATGGGACCTTCATGTCATGACTCACCACAGCACACCCCCAGCCGAAACACCCAGATGCTGCTTTTTCCTGCTGTCATTAAGCCACAGCAAAAGCAACCAGCTGACCTCCTACGCACATTATCACAACAAAAGAGACACTTGAAGACTGATACTGAAGACAATATCAGAAAGCAGGGAGGCTTCCTGGATTACTACCTTCTGTGGCAAATTAATTCAAAAATGACTGCAGTGAGAGAGAAAACCCCCTACCCTCTGATACTGAAGACAATAACAGTTGTTTAAGAACGGTGGCAATCTTTCCACCAGCCAGCAACCTTGTGCAACAGCACTTGTGTCAAGTAAGAAGCATGAAAACAAGGTTGTTTCAGTTCATATTTCCTTCCACAACATCTCTCTCAAACAATAATGAGGCTGGGGAGAAAGGAAAGTCTTAACAGCTGTAATAAAACATGCACACCAGCAGATACCACGAGGTTAAACTAAATGAGATAACTCGGTACTGCAAACAGTATTTCTGTCCTTGACTGAGTAACCACCACCGAGGCTTGGCCATGAGAGATATGCTCCACTGCCTTTGCGTTTCTTATTCTGAAAGGGGCGTGAAAAAGGGAGCTCTACCCATTTTCCTCCCTATTAGCACTGCCTAAGGGGGTGTATAACTCAGAAATACTTATGTGACAACTGCATTCTCCCTCTGCTTTCAGCTTGGTGCTCCATCAAGCTGTGCTGGGATACCTTTTTATTCACTAAAGTATCTTTTAAATCCAAGTAATCCATTCCTTTCAGCATTCAGAGTCCCATCTGCTTACTCAGGGGACAGGAGAAAATTGTCGTTCCTTTAGTCAGCAATAAAGCACCAGCACATTTTAGAGAACATCAGTGGGGTTTTATCATGACTTCTGCATTGTCCTATGTTAGCTAAGTTCCCAATAGTAAAAGAAATTCTGCCCTCAATTTTTCTACCGACAATGCTGCAGTGACAGGGACCACAGAAGCAAATGGCTTTTATAGGCAGCCTGACAGACCATAGAGACAAGCTAGATGAGATATAAGTTCACATTGTCTCATGCATCAGTAAAATTTGTCACTGAATTAAACCAGCAGAAAATATAGTTTTAGCAAAACCTCTGCTGGAAGGAATACACCTCAAGTTCCAGAACCAAGATGGCCTGGGCATAGAAAGTGCTGTTTTGCTTCACAGAGGCAGGACATTTCTTCAGTTACTACTTGAAAGAATAGGGAGCTTAGCACCCTGTGCACAGAAAGAAAGAAAACACAGCAATTATTCCTAATAGGCATCAAGGATGACAGCTGCTTTTTTGCATAGCCGGCACATTGTGACTTCCAGCATCCACTGCAGATAACGGGGTTGTGCAGGTGACATCCGCATCCCAGTGACTGGTCTTGGGCCACATACTTAGACAGTACCCGGGAGCTATCGTGCCTTATCAGTAGGTGGCACTTATGCCATAGTTTCATAATCTGCTGAAAAGCACCAGTTCACCAGGCATGGGGAGACACAACACCCTTCCGCATCCCATCTGCAGTGGTGGGAAGCTGTCCAGTGTCAGCACAGGATAGGAGAGCGGGCTCGGAGCTCAGGCTGCTCCAGGCAACATTTACTGCTTTGAAAGAGTTTTTAATTTTGAAAGAATTGGTATAGGTCTAAACAGCTAATTAATATTGGCCCCAGACTCTCAGGTAACATCTCCTTTAATTTTTTTCTTTTTGCTAAAACTTATAACTCTACTCTGTCTTGGGAACTGCCACGTCTGCCAGCCTCATGATGGTGATCTATTACAGCAATATAGCGTAGGAGTGACAGGTTCCCTTAAATAGCACCAGAATTAACTAGAATAGCAATGGCTGCCAATTGGTTGGAATTATATACTATATAAGGAGGGGAGGGAGGTTAGGTAAGCCTAACTTTGCAAATAAAGTATACACAGTCAACTGAAAGGAAAAGTGTTTTTCCCCCTGTAATCATTACATTATACTTTTTGAGGGACAAGATGCATTCCAGTTTAGAAAACAAAGAATCATTGTGGTGAGAAAGGCTTTCTGTTTCACCAGTGAAACTGCACATGCAAGTATTGTAGTGGATTTTCCTTTATTTGAAATCTTTACATCAGAATTAGCTTTCCAAAAGACACACTGTAACTTAAATGGAAAATAAGGGATTCAGTGCAAAAATCACTGGCTCTACTAAGTCAAGTGGTTAGCATAGTTGATCACTCTACCTCTCTACACTTGAAAATATGTAACTTGCTGAATAAAGTTGACCAAACTTAGTTAGGTTAGTGATGTATGTAGTCTACATACAAAGGTGTTGCAAATTGTCAGGAAAATTATTTCACTAATGACCAATCTTACTTTGCAAGTACTCTGATACTCGAGCCCAGAGCTTATGTTTTCATTAAATAATAACATAGCAATAGACTTAGGAAACAGAAAACTGTTTATTTTGGTGAAAGCAAGATGGATAAAGTGATGCAGACAACAGAAAATGAATTAGAGGTAGCATTTAAAGATTTTACTTATTTTAGTTCTGATCAAAAGGAGGTTTTAAAGTCCTAAATTTCATTATGCTTCCAGTTATTTTTCATCTAACTCCTATGGTGCTCATGACATGAATAGAAAGCTGCCTGTAAACTGGGCATCAAAAAGAATAAAGTAGTTGAAAGCTTGCTCCGCAAGTCTTCACAGAATTTTACATGCAGCCACAAGTCAGGGAGTCACCAGGTAGGGCACTTACAGAATCAAACTTAGATTTAGGCTGACTAATTAGGTTAACCAACTAATTTACAGCCTTATTTAGAGATTTGCACTACCCTCTGGAGTCCTCTGCTGTTTTCTCTTGGTAAGTGAGACACCTAGGTCCCCAAATTGAGCTTTTATGTCCCCATAGCGTCGAGAAGATGAAAAAAAAGATACTCTCTGAAAGAGACTTGGGAAGAAAGGGAGGGAGAGGAAGATTAAAGAAGTTTTGAGGTAAGCTGAGAAAGAGATTTTCTTCAGTGTTTCAGAAAAGCTGGATCAAATTTTATACTTAACCTCAGGGAGGAAAAACCAACAAATTTTGAAGAGACAATAGGTATGTTCAAATGGAGCTGCAGAGGTTTTGATTGCAAAAGTCCTTTTAAAGGTATATATATGCAATTAATTATTTAACAGTCCAACAACATTTCAGGACTGAACGTCAAATGCTGAGAGCCTCTCCAAAGTTAATATTGAATATAGCATTTCTATATGCTTCTGGTGTTGAATGCAGCTTTCAACTTCAGTCCTTTTCTTCTTCCAATTTCTGTCAAAAGAGAGAAAATATTATGCAATTTAGACATAATAGCTCATTCTAGACTAGACAAGTTTTGAAAGGTTTTTAAAAGAAATTTTGATAATAAAATAATTTCTGTTTATTTTTTAACATTTTTTGAACTTTATTTTCTAATTTTCTAAAAATGGCAATGGGAAATAGCATCATGGGGGAAATTTATTTAAATGAGTATAGTTTGTCATGAACTCCATATCCTTCTGAAATTCGATGATAAATATCTCATTGGAAGTGAATGTTAGGAAAGTGGGGGCCTATGATGTCAAAACTGGGAGCTAGTCATTAGCCTAAGAATAACGCAAAGTCAAAGCCATCTTTCGGAGCAGCCCTGAGGAGAAGGACTTGGGGCTGCTGGTGGATGAAAAGCTCAACACGAGCCAGCAATGTGTGCTCGCAGCCCAGAAAGCCAACCATATCCTGGGCTGCATCAAAAGCAGCATGGCCAGCAGGGTGAGGGAGGCGGTTCTTCCTCGCTACTCTGCTCTGGTGAGACCCCACCTGGAGTACTGCATCCAGCTCTGGGGCCCTCAATATAAGAAGGACATGGACCTGTTGGAGCGGGTCCAGAGGAGGGCCACAAAGATGATGAGAGGGCTGGAGCACATCTCCTGTGAGGACAGGCTGAGAGAGTTGGGGTTGTTCAGCCTGGAGAAGAGAAGGTTCCAGGGACAACACATAGCAGCTTTCCAGTACCTAAAGGGGCCCTACAGGGAAGATGGAGAGGGACTCTGTATCAAAGAGTGTAGTGATAGAACAGAGGGTAATGGTTTTAAACTGAAAGAGAGTAGATTTAGATTAGGTATTAGGAAGAAATTCTTTACTGTGAGAGCGGTGAGACACTGGAACAAGTTGCCCAGAGAAGTTGTGGATGCCCCATCCCTGGAGGTGTTCAAGGCCAGGCTGGATGGGGCTTTGAGCAACCTGCTCTAGTGGGAGGTGTCCCTGCCCATAGCAGGGGGGTTGGAACTAGATAATCTTTACAGTCCCTTCCAACTCTAACCATTCTATGATGACATGATTTGGCTGTAATGGGTATTAGCTGATAATTTCAACAGTCATGAACTAGCCTCCCTGTCACACCTATCACTGGTTTAGCTCCTTTGGTTGCTCTAAAAAATGTCCAAACCTGGTACATGCACCTGCTTACACGTTCCTCTCCAAACCAGGATGCACATTGTCCTCCCAATGACGTGAGGCAGTCCAGAGAGTGGGGAGCACAAAAGCTGCAGGCACAGCACATGAGCCTTGCCGTTCCATTTCTCCCCAAAATTTATCTTTTTTCTTTGTCACCAGCTACCACTCCTGAAACCTCCTTCTTCAGGGAGTTCGTCCCTCTCTTCACTCCCTCAGGACACATTTCAGTGGCTAAGAACTAGACAGTGTCTAAAACATCTTTGTATCTCCTCCTTCCTGATGGAAGAAAGAGGGAGAAGATCCCACTTACTGTACTGTCCCTTTTTACTAGTCCTTGCTGACCCACCTTGTGATCTGATTGACCAGATTTTCTATGAAAACGTACTATCCTCTCCTATTCCTTTTATCAGTCCAATTAAAGCTTCTAACCTCTCTGAGGCAGAAAGACCATCCTCTCCCTGGCTGGGGAGATGAAAACCAGAAATTGTGCATGGCAACATCCCTCCTGTATGTTTATCCCGCATGCAAGGGGCAGACCGTGGGGCTGGCAGCCTCCCCTGATGCTTTGTCTGCAATAACTGCGGGCTCCAAACAGCTCCTGGGATTTACACTGAGAACGTATGCTGCCCTGGGATTTGACCGATATATTCTGCTGGGCTGTTAGGGCTTTGGAACAGGCATGACTCACAGTTGTGATGGTAGAAAGCCAGTTATAAGGCTAATAAATGCAATATGGAGGAAGCTTGTAGTGCTGCTGTTGAAACACTCTCCGCAATGAAGTGTACTCTATCCACATCCTTATCTTAATGGATCTCAGATAAAATTGAATGCCTCTCAATCTAACTCTTTCCATCCCCCTCTCTTCATACTCATGCTTTCTTCTTTAGTCATGCTTGTCAGTTCCATGTTAAGTGTGTAGTCACAATTTACAGATCACAACCTAGCCTTGTTTTTCTTCCCCCTATTCCCCCAAACCACTGACACCCTAGTTGGCCCGTCTTATGTATATAGCTGTACAATACAGCTTTACAGTTTTATGCGTAGTTGAACTTTCTTGTCCTACATCCGCCATTAAACAGTGTTTGTACAGTTCTGTTACCCCAAAGGTAAATATAAAACAACATATTTAAAAGATTCATTATGCAAAATTTAATAAAATATGCCAGAAACCACCTATTTATTTCTGAGCCATAATGAAAGCACATAGCAGAGGCTGAAAAAATGGATAAACGTGTATTTATATTATACTAGTTTTTAAGATCGTAATTACTAATAAGTAATATTGAAATCTGATTATAATAAATACTTAAGGAGTATATGAATAATAGTTACTAATAACCATTATGTAATTAAAAGATTTTGTTTTCTGTGCACGTATTTATACATTCATCAATGATCACAGGGCTTAAATGACTTCACTGCAATTGTGCGTTCACCCTTCATGCAACCTTGGCCTTTTTTTCATACCATTTATTTATGCAATATATACTTGATATCATTTATGACAAACTTTTCCCCTACACTTTTCAGTTTCTTCTCTGGACCATTCAGATCTTTTTCATCTGGATTCCTCTAGGTCAGGCATTGAAAGTCCCGCTCCACAGAAACAAAAATCAAGTTCAATATAATCGATTGACCTTAAGGAGGCCAGCAGCATCCCATTCGCATTACAAGTATTCTTTCCTGGCTCCTGTTCGAATCTTGGTATTTCTGAAAACCACTCACCAGTCTGGAAAGGGAAGACACAGAGAGAACAGTGAACAGCGAACAACGAAAAGAGAGTTTTGCAAAAGCCCAGGGCAATGTGCAAGCCGCTGGCACAAATGGGGTTGCAGCTCCTGGAGGAAAGCAGTGTTCATGCCTGGCAGGGCTGGTGTGACCTGCTGCTGCTGGGAGGCATCCATCAAGCGTTCCCACAAGTCGCATCAGCTTAAGCCACCCTCACCACCACTAGAGAAACAAGGCTTAATTCAATCTCTCTACCCCCAGTGAATCAGCAAACCCATCCTGTCCTTTCTCTCTCTTTTTTTATTTTTATTTTTCATTTTGAATTTTAGTAGTGAAACAGAAACTGCACTTAGCAATTCCTCCATGGGTTCTTGTTTCCATTAGGATTTGCAAAACCTTGTCCCTGGAAGCAAGTGCTTTCCCCACACTAACAAAGCTTCTACTGACCAGCACTGCTTACCTGTGTGATGGCACTGTCCTTACAGGAATCAGGTACACATGGAGAGATGCAGAGGTTAGCACTAGGACTTGTGTGAATATTCAGCTTGACTATCTATCCCAAGCTCTCACTGTGATAATTAGAAAAGGCTTCCAAATATCATAAAGAAAAAGAAATGTATATAGCTTTCTGGGAAATGTCTAACAATCTCACTTCAAGTATTGTAATTTCTTTCTTACACTTTTCAGTGTTGTTGTTGCCGCTTGCAGCAGATGGGTGGTTTATATCTTTTGCCCTTTGTGCAGGAATTTTTGTTTTTATTGTTGTTTGATGAAATAACTGGCTTTCAACAGCGTTTTTATTTTACATGATGTACTTTTTGGGAGATGGGTGAAACTTAAAAAACTTTGTTGAAGCAAAGTGTCTGGTCACAGACACACATATTTGAAATGAGGAACATGTACAAGGCAATTTGGGTAGGATGTTCAGAACAATGTATTGAAAAAAGCTGCTGTTTGTAAGTGGCTATTTACATAATCTGCCGTTTCTGTTATCTGCAGCATTCTGCACAACAAAATTACTGTGAGCAAATGAAATTTAAATGTCACTATATGAACTAATCTTAGCCAAAGCATAAGAAATTTAAATTAGCTCATAGTTAAAGCAGCTTGCATGACACACTTAGAAG